>NC_051164.1:43064349-43135992 GCF_013339745.2 Dermacentor silvarum | reverse complement strand
AAAAGGCAAGAGGTTTACCAGGTTTGTTCCTTGTCTACTCTGCACGGGGGGATGGGGTAAGGGCAGAAAAGATTAGAAAACCAGAGAAGATTAAAAAGGAAGAAAACAAAAACAAAAAAGAACAAAAAAAACATCTGTCCGCACAATTCTATAGTTTTTCATGAAGTCCTGTTTCTTTCAAAAAGCGTACTAGCGCTTTTAAAGCAGTTCGTTCCGACGTCGGCTGGGACCATGGACCAAGAATTCTGGCTTCCGTAAGGGGACGGCTGTCTATCTTGTCGAGCGTGGTTCTGAGGACTTTCCTTTGTGCACTAAAACGACGACAATCACACAGAAGATGTGCTATCGTCTCTTTGCACCCGCAAGTTTCAGAATCTGGACTTGTGGCCATTCCCATCAGGTAGGAGTACGCGTTGGTGAATGCTACTCCAAGTCTTAGGCGACAAATGAGAGTTACCTCCCGTCGTGGTAAGCCATGTGGAAGGCGGAACTTCAGATCAGGATCCAGGGAACAGAGGCGCTGGTTTTTAAAGTCCGTTGAATTCCAGTGGGCTAACGTAAGCTCGCGAGCAAGCGCACGGAGCTTTCTTGCTGCGTCTGTTCTGGACATAGGGATAGCGACGCAATCGGTACTGGTATGTGAAGATCGAGCGGCTGCGTCCGCTTGCTCGTTTCCAAAGATACCACAGTGACTTGGCAGCCATTGAAAGAAAATGTCATGTCCTTTGTCAACTGCCTGATGGTAAATTTCGCGTGTGTCCGCGACAAGTCGTTCGTGGGGTCCACGGCGTAGTGCAGAGAGCAAACTCTGGAGGGCGGCCTTGGAATCGCAGAAGATAGACCATTTCTGGGGTGGTTCCTGTTCAATAAATTTCATTGCTGCACACAGAGCTGTAAGTTCGACAGCCGTCGTCGATGTCAAGTGCGATGTCCGGAATTTTATTACTGTAGATTTTGCTGGGACAAATACTGCAGCTGCTGAACTGGAGTGCATGACCGACCCATCTGTGTAAACATGTAAGCGGTCACTGTGGACTTCATGTAGTAGCAATAATGCTGCCTGCTTCAATGCTGCTGACGGCATTTGTGCCTTCTTATTCACGCCTGGAATGGTGAGGCATATTCGAGGTGAATGCAGAGACCACAGTGGTAACGAAGGCCATGCTGCAGGGACGTAATTCGAAGGTAGCGATGCTTCGTGTATAGTCAGGAGACGGCTAAAACTCGTATGCGGCCTAGTTGTTGGCAGGCAAGCAAGATGGTGAAAGGGCGTCCTTGCGACATGTCGAATGTGCACTCTTAGAGCGTCGACTGCAAAGTATGTTGATACAGGGTGGTCACATGCTATGGCGATTGTGGCCGCTGTGGATGCACACTTAGGGAGGCCGAGGCACGTCCGTAGAACTTGGGCTTGCATACTCTGGAGTGTTCGAAGGTTCGTTTTACTGGTGCTTCCCAGCACGGGCAGGCTGTATCTTAGGAAGCCCATAAATAATGCATGGTACAGCTGTAGCATCGATTGCACAGACGCACCCCAAGACTTTCCGCCGACAAATTTGAATACATGTGCTATTGCAGTCAACCTCTTTTTCATATATGAAATATGTGGCGTCCAAGACAAATCACGATCGATGATGACTCCAAGGAAACGGTGTTTTGTTTCGTAAGCAATTCCTTGTCCATTTATGCGTATAACATATGGAGTCATTGTTTTGCGCGTAAATGCGACTAATCGGCACTTTTCGGAGGATAATTCTAGGCCTTTCATACGCAGATAGGACGACGTTTGGGTGACCGCCTTCTGCAGTCTCGCTCGTATCTGCGGACGAGTTACGCCGGCTGCCCAGATGCAGATATCATCTGCATAGATGGATATATGAACCGTCCTTGGCAATGATCCAACAAGGCCTAGCAGTGCTACGTTGAAGAGCGTGGGGCTTAACACTCCGCCTTGTGGCACACCTTTGTTGGTGACATGGTGGGATGTCATTCCATCTTCTGTAAGTACGAAGAAGGATCTATCCTCCAAATAGCTGTGAATCCAGCGCAGTGCACGGCCACCAATGCCCACATCGATCAAAGCATCGAGGATTGCTTGGTGCGCTACATTATCATATGCGCCTTTCACATCAAGAAACATCGCCACAGTTAAACGTTTCATGCTCTTTTGGTGTTGAATAGATGTTACCAAATCAAGCACGTTATCGACCGATGACCGACCGCGCCGGAAGCCCGCCATTGCATTGGGATATACCTCATTGTGTTCCAAATACCATTCAAGACGCGTCAACACCATCCTTTCCATTAGTTTCCCAACGCAACTGGCAAGAGCGATGGGACGGTACGATGCCAAGTCTAATGGAGATTTAGAGCTCTTAAGTAAAGGTATTAGGCGGCTGAGTTTCCACTCACAAGGAATCAATCCTTCGCGCCAGGATTCGTCGTATCTCTCCAAGAGTACACTGCGGGCTTTGTGGCCAAGGTTTCCAAGTGCCTTGTATGTGACACCGTCGGGCCCAGGCGATGATGACTTCCTACAAGTCGCCAGCGCAGCTTCGAGCTCCTCCATAGAGAACAAGAGATCCATGCGAGAGTCCTTGGATGCCGCAACATCACTTGCTAATGGTACAGGTCGTGATGGCAAGCCAGCGATTCTTGCGCAGAAATCCTCAGCAACGTCGATCTCACGTCGTCCTTGATGCAGGGCAAGAGACTTAAAAGGGTGGCGCTGTTGTGGAGACGATTGTAGGCCACGCAGAGTTCTCCATATGTGGGACAGAGGCTTTCGAGGATCCAAGGACTCGCAAAAGGATTTCCACTTCTGAGATTGTAGCGTATCGATGCGGCGCTGGATTTTCTTCTGGATCCGCCTCGCCTCCCTCAGATCATGAATACATTTTGTGCGCCTGTATCTTCTTTCCGCGCGTCGGCGAATCGCTCGAAGCCTTTCCAATTCACCTTCATATTCATTATACTTTGGAGAAGGCCTAAAAGTGAACATAGCCTCTTGCAGTGCATTTCTAATCTGATTCTCCAGAGATGATGGGTGGCCTTCTTGACATTCGTCTTCCATTAGCGATCTGAACTTCGTCCAGTCTGTTCTATAGAGGGCAGTAGATAGAGACTTGGCCACTCCCTTGATCTTCAAATAGGTAGGAACGTGATCACTTCCATGGGTTTCTATGTCTGTGAACCACTTTATACTGCTTCGAAGACACTGAGAGACGAAAGTCAAGTCCAGACAGCTGCTGTAGGTTAGTCCCCGTAAATATGTCGGGCTGCCGTCATTGAGACAGCAAAGCTCTTGGTCCGAGGCAAATGCGACTAGTTTTCTTCCCTTGGAGTCCATCTTCACACTCCCCCAGAGCGGGTGGTGTGCGTTAAAATCTCCACTAAGGATCCAAGGGCCAGGTGTCGCGGATAACAAAGCACCCAGTCGTTGCGTGGGTAAATCTTACTGGGTAAATCCCTTCGCATTCTATTAGGATGTGCTGAGTGGCCTCCGGATCTTTGTTGCAGCATACACATGCCAGATCTAGTTGCGAATATTTGCTCCGGTATTTCTTGGTACTTACGAAACCAGTTCGAGCCTCAAATAGCAAGGCACTGCCCTTTGTGTTATCGTACAGATTTCCCCTTCTAATTGCTTTCTTCCCCATTCTTGTAAATTTCCAGGCTCTTCGTTGTTTCCAATCTTTGCGTCCAATTCGCAGTCTCTGTTTCTCTCACTTTCTTTATAATGACTCCTGCTTGCCTATTTACACTTTAAATTACCCTCTACTCTTTTACCAACGTTCTTGACCGAATCTATTTTGTTTCCACGTTTTTCGGGTACAGACACTTGTTCACTTTAACCACCCATTTATTTATGTCAGTGCTCTTGAGCCTTTCTTCAAAACAAATTTTGCTCTGCGCTATCCGACTTCAAACGAGACCCAACCCATGTTACCTTGTACAGCTTCATTTGTGGTTTTGCCATAGGCTCCCAAAGGCAACCGGCCTAACAATGTTTGGTTAACTTCGAATGAGAAAAGATATCCGATTTTAAGCACTGAATGACATTTTCGAAACTTACCGCTGGCTCCATTACCTCTTTACAGATTCCACGCACCGCCTAATATTTATTGTGGCCCCAAGGTGCACATTGTTTCATCAATGCTGCATTCCGCTTCTCCTTTATTTTCAGGTTACCTTGGTGCGTGCTTGAGTAAGTTTTTACTTCGTTTATGTATATGGCGAGGTATTTGTATTGCTACCATATATACATTAATATAACACTTTCAACTACGACTGGCCAGCGTTTAAGTTTTTAAGTCTCAAAAAGTCGTGACAGGAATGGCAACGACCTCTTGCTCAAGGCGTACTTCTGACAGTACTCGTCAGCAGACGTTTCATGAAAACCGAAATTCGGGTAATTTTCGATGCGACATCGTACATTTCCCATATATTCAAACGGAAGTCGGGCGAATTTAGCATCGTTGTACCTAGAAGTCCACGATAAACAGAATCATTCGAGCATACTAGGATAAAACGATCTGTAACGAATGCTTGCTAGAGAACGAAACACTTCCTGAACGTTACGTCCCTAAACGCTGTAGGACAACGTTCCTGTCAGTGAATAATTTCGCATGAGTATACTCCTCTAAATGTTTTCAACTTCGGCCTAAATGCAAAGCTGGTTTACCCGTAGCCTTCAACGTTGGACTGATGAGCCTGGCCCGGTCCATGGGCCTCCTCGGGAACATTGAATCGATGAAGATGTACCCGCCTGCATAGCATCAAAAAAATTTGATAACTATACACGGAATGTACGGTCATTCCATGCGCTGTCTTACCTCCATATTCAGAACTGCATCTCAACTTGAATCCCAAGCTTGACCAAATCTAAGTGACGCCTGTGCTGAACCCGCCGAGGGAAATGCAATGAGAGTCTCGGGCGCGTTCACGCCAGGCGTCACTTAGATAAAATGAAGCGTGGGCTTCAAGTTGAGATGCATCTCTGAATACGAGGGTTAGGCACCCATTGTTTGCAATGAAAATTGCTATTAAAAGAAAGGTTTAGCTCTGAACCATCTCCGATTACGCCTATTCAAATACATGTAAAACGCAGAAACGCGTTTATAATCCAACCCTTGCACCAGTTCGAATGAAATTTGTTACATTTGAGAGAGAAAGTTAAATTATCGTGACTGTAGCAAGCGAATTTGCAAGCGAAGGGCTTGCAATTTTTAAAAACATTGCCGAAAAAATTAAATTTTAAGAAAAAATTCGAGCACGAAGTTTACATCATTGTATTTCGGTCCCAAAAATAAATATCGCAGTTCTATAAACTGAATCCGTTAGAGCATCCAAAGTGGACAAAATTAACGTAATATTATCAGCTTAGGTGATTTAGTTACAATGTTTACAAAGGTATTGCAAAAGTTCTGCTCACATATTAATGGTATTTTTCATGTCGATGTATAACACAAACACGATGTATTACACACAAAAAATACTACATCACCTTTTTTCCCGCTTTAGATGTATTATTAGGTACTGTGTACACATTATGTGGTATCATTTTTATTACTGAGTTACCAAACTGTAAACGTGATAACTTGTCTGTATTTTGCAATTTCCAGAAATTTTATTGCGATAGCAATTATATGGACACTTCAACCGGATTTCTGCCGTCGGCGTCGCCGTCGCCGTGAGGTTCCTTATAGATAAAATCTTCGCCGCGCGCCGTGTGCCCCAGCGGAAGCGTGCGGGGATGCGCGCTATCACGGAGAGCGAACGCACTCATCTCCCACGCGCAAGCAAGGAAGCCGGAAGCCAGCGCCGGAGGGAGCGGGGGGGGGGGGTCATTCAGTGTGATCTATTCGTGTTTGTTTGTGCGCGCTCACACCACGCTGGTTCATTCAGTTAGTAATAGTCGGGCCACATTTTCCAACGCACTCTACACATGCAATGCTGCCCGGATCGGCAGTGCAGCGCTACAGGTGTGTCCCTTCGCACGCGCTGCCCACGGGAAGCGCTTCTTATCAACACCACCGTTTCACAAGCGCCTTCTCGTGGTCATCGAGTCTCTCTTCATGTCGGTCTACTTACGCCGCAGCACACCTGCTTACTTAATCAGATCATGTTTACTATAATTCATATTACTACCAAAGCCGCTCACCTTACTTCGTATGACATGGCTGTGTTGCTATCGCATTCATTGCTTCGCCCTTAGGGCGAAACTGTGACATTTTTTTATTAAGGAATTGACGCAATAAATCCAAATTCTGCGTCAACAGTTAACATATTTTATCTTTTTCTTTCAAATGCAACCAATTTCGTCAAAATCGGTGCAGTGGTTACCAATAAAATTATTTCTCCATTGTAATGTATTTATATAGGAGGCTCTGAGATGAATCTTCCTGTTAAGGACGAAATAGACTCAATAAACTACCGTCTTAAACGATGGGCGGGTAACGTGGAACACATGCTCTATTAAATGTCGCACTAATTACCCAGCAAGTAATCAAGATCGTGTTATGGGGTTTAATGTCCGGTAACGGCGTGATGAGTTATAAGGGGCGCCGCAGTGGATGACTCGAATGCCTCTGCTGTGCGTATATATACAGGAACTCAGTAATATTTTCCTTTGTTAACCATACCAGGTTTGTTTTGTTTTTTTACTTTTTAGCAGGATTTTCACAAATCACCTTTACCATATAGCACAAAAACACTCATTGAGGTGGGTTAGTCGAAGAGGCGGACATTAGTTACACTGGAAATAAAAATGCACAATGGACCAATTAGCGAAGGTTCGCTGATCATAAATCTGATCAGAAATACAGAAATTGAAGAAACTGATTTCGCAAGGCAGATACGCTTAGAAGAAGTTTTGAAACTAGCACCGCTTTTGAGATAAGCGCTATGAAACAGACGACAAAAATGGACGGTTGTCCCACTTATATTTTTATCAAAATGCCTTGTGTGCATTAAAGCTTAAAAATTGCTGGAACATCAAAGCATTTCGTCGCAAACTTCGGGAACGCATATCTCGAAACTGGTGCCATCCTCGGAATTTTTTTCCAGGTGGATATGGCTTTCGAAGTCACCGGTTACAATTCGTAAATTTCAATTTGTGCCGTAAGAAAATTACAGCAGAATCCTGTTAAACGGAACCTCAAAAGATCGGATAAATAAGTTCCGGTCAGAAGGAGTTCCGTTTACTGAGAAAGATACAGGTGCAGCATTACGTGCTGTGTATTCAAGGATAAAGAAGTGAATGGAGCAGCTAGTTTACCTTGTAGTTTGAGCATAGTCGACCACTATTGCAGGGATACACTATAAGACTAGTTTCTGTTTTGAGGAGGTGCTGGTGACGTATAAAAAAAAAGACATAGCTCTTAATTCTTCAACCGATGACCCAGTAACGCAAGATCCGAGCAAGGGGAGTTGAAATTATCAAACGGTGCGCTCTATTAGGCCCGAAGTTTCGGTTATTCGTATAGTTTGGTCATCCATGGGAGGAGTGTCGCTTCCACGAAGCTGCCCAGGCTTGTACTTGCTATGTGTTAAAATCGATCAAATCTACACCTCCATGAGCTTCGCCACTGCTTTTTAAGAATGCCATTCTGGATAGAAGAACGTGTTGCAAAAAATATATATTTCAGAATAGTATTTAGCTATGCTAGTTGGTTCCTATAGCTAAGGCGAGTTTCAAACAGCTGAACTGATAGACAATGGACTGAAGAAAACAGACAAGGACGTCGCTGAACAGCAGCGTCCTTGTTTTTCTTACGTTTCTTTTTCTTTAATTTTGCGTTTCATTTCAGCTGTTCAAAACTCGTCTTGATAGATGTCAGAGTCCGCCTCTTAATGACAAAATCCTTTAGAGCTTGGTTCTGCGATTCGGTTTACTGTGAGTTTCAAAAACATTGACGCCGTATAACGAAATGTTTTTTTTGCGTTACCCGAATAAATATAAACCAATTTAGAGACCGCAGTTCCGTTAAAGCGTCAATTCGCTTCAGCGATTTTCGTTTACCGAGATATCCTACTCCAGTTTAAAGCCAATGAAAAATTTTTTGTTAAATACAAATATTTATTTTTATTTCTCAAGAAAATTATGTCGACCTCTGTGAGTAATATTGCTCAAGCAGTAGAATTGTGCCACATGGCAGGGGTGATTAAAAAAATGCGTTACTGATAAAAGAATACCCGTATACAGTTCCACCAACAGGAGCTACCGGGTAATATATATCAATCTTCCTGCAAAACCGCTGGCTTCCCCTAGCTCAAATGTTCCACAGTGTATACTTCTTCTAATGAAGCTCAGTTTATTACCACGTTATCGGGCGTTACCAGTTTTATGCAAAATAAATCATCGATGGGCGTCATCTGTGCTGATGCTACTGAAAAAAATTCCATTCTGCTGCAGCGTTGCGGTGGCACCATCTGTCACGGCTACGGCGCAAACAGTGTTAACCGCAGTCACAAGAGATGGCGCCACCGATGCAATGCAGCGGAATCAGCAAGTTGAGTGGCGTCGCCGCCGAACTTGTAGTGGGCGAAACCGGTAAGGAATGTCCGCAAACGTGGTATTAAACAAAAAAAAAAATATGAGTAAATGTAACTGACGTGCTACTAAAAGTAATTTCGAGCAAAGTCATACATCTGCACAAAAGTTCAGCAAAGGTAAGTCAGTGGTTTAGCACGAAGAGCAGTTGTGTACTCGGCGCTCCTGTTCGAGCAACACTTTATATATTCGACTGATATTGAAGCAGCACAGAGACCGCGCAGAGGTCGACCAGTTTGCGTCACTTGCACTCAGCAAGCTCAGGCAAAACGGAAGATGAACACTAGCTATTTCCGAATTCCCACGCTTCGGCTTCTGGCAATTCTCGCCTTGGCTAGGAAAATAGGTGCACAACGTCAGGAAAGTGAATTTTCCGCTTTTTGAAGTAAGAATAGCAATTAATGGAGTGGTAATGTCTTAGCTTACCGTTGAAGCCCAGCGTGAGAAAAAAAAAAGACTAAGAAAGGTAAGGCACCGAATTATTACTGAGACGACAACCAGTCCTTACCGCCGCCCCCCCCCCCCCCCCCCCCGCCACACACACACACACACACACATAAAAACACAAACAAGCACACAAAACAAAAGTCAATGCTGCTGTCAAACTGGACGGAAGTTTATAACAGAACTTTGCAACCTCCTGCCTGTGGAGATGCCCACAAGTCACAGAGTTCCAGAGAGTTCCAAACATAAAAGAGTATGTTCAAATAAGCATAAATAAGCAAAACAGGCCACGTGCTTGATACCGACGAAAGTTTTACCCTGCCAATTGCATTATGAGCAAAGTAAAATTACTGAAATACATAGAAGAAGTGGAACAAGAATGACTGCGTGACCCAAAGGTTGCCAAATGTCTCATGGGTGGGCACTTCTACGTCCAGCAAATCTAGCGAATTAATTGTGTTTTATCAAGAGCGAATTTGACGTGCAGCGGATATTAAGGGTATCTCCAGATCTGCTCAATGTCGGTACTATCTCTAAATAGCACTAACAAAATGGGTTAAGCACGGCATGATAAAAACCTATATAAGTGCCCGGTTAAAGCGTTAACGTAATTCATCGTAAACAAAAAAAGGTGGAACTGGAGGGAGCCCTCCGTATCCCGGGATTCCGATACCGTGCCTCTGCGCTTCAGGAGCGCTCCGCGACCTGCCCATAGCTCCCCCTATCGAGGAAGCCGGACAGATACCAGCAGTACCACCCGGCGGCAGACCGAGTCCTTAACTTGAGAAACGCGTGAATCCCCCGCCAAGGGTCAGTATGGCCACCTCCCACCCCCGCGCAGACCGGCATCTTTGGCCAGTCGGCCACGAGAATGGTGATTAACGTAGGGTAACAGTACTGTATTAGTGTGATGCTTTAACCCCTAACCACCGGACAGGGAAGTTTCAAACAACTTTTCAACCTCCGGCCCTGCGGAGATGCCCACAAACCACAGAGTTCCGCATATTGCAATTACAAGAAATTGGGCGCCGGCGCTGTAGTCGTTCAACCATCTTGGCAAGCGCACGTTCGCGGGAGCGCAGGACACCGGAGAGCTTCGTGCAAATAAACATTCGCAGATGCATGTCAATTTGTGAAACTCGTGCGTCGAGTATGGCGAAGCTGCCCCCATAAAAGAGCTCCCACACCCTTCGGAAGTCCTATACGGGTCTGTTTTGCCACTGCTCGAATGCCTCACTAAATGCGGTGCAATTCGTTCGCTGCAGCCAATCCTTTTCAAATCATTCGCTATATCAATGCTTAGTGCTTCTATGTTATCCGTTTTGTCCGACGTGCATGTTCCTTTTACGCCGGTGTGCTACTGGTTCTCACCGATGCCTCGGCCGGAGACAGCTTTTCGAGCTGCACAATCTTCAGGAACGGCCCATACATTTTTGAGACAAGACTGGCGCCTCCTCGCTTGGGACCTTGGTCTGGACTTTGGCTCCGACTTGGGAAAGAAAGGCTCCGCATTGAAAGAAAATTAAATAAACATTGACAACAGGTGGTACATTGCCGTCTCGGTAAACATGACTGTGTGCCACGCAGGCCTGTATCGACGACACACAGTTTTGATTGTCGAGGTGGGTGAGGCGAAAAGTGTACACAGCTCCACCAAGCCTAGTACTCTAAATTGCGGACACCCGCTTTCCAAACACGTATTCTGCAGCCAGGCAGACACACACACACAGTCGACTTGTTACGTGACGCCATCTGAAAAGAAAAGGATGTTCTACGTCCGCCCGCCATGGCTTAGAGTGGCACTGACTAGCACTCTGAGGGCTAGACCTGCTACACATAAATACCGAAGCTAGTGGCAGGATTGATGGCCGTCACCGTATAGAAAGATTGTTAGTGTAACGCAAGCGTAATGAGGAGGCTCTGGGTTCGGATCCCCCCGAGGGCATGTTATTTTTTCATCAACTTTCATTTTTTCCCTTTTATTCATTACTTTCTACATTTCAATTTCAACCACAGCTGACTTCTCCTTCGCGTTCCTTGGCTTCCTTCTCTTTTGGCTTTATATGTGTTTGCGGTTAACAAAAATAGAACCACCGCTCTATGTCCCCCCCCCCCCCCCCCCCCCCTGGTTTCCTCTATTCTCGTCCCTGAATACAGAGTACTTTCGGATTAAATTTGGTTAACCGCTATGTCATGTCGTCTAGGGAATTGGAGCAAGAGTGGTTGACGGCCGTCGAGTCGAATGATCGCGCTCGCGTCTGGTCACGTTTATACGTTCGTGATCCAATCTATAATATCCAGATACATTCGCGACGACTACGCAAGTCACCAAACATCGCGTCTATGAGAACGCATATGAACTGCTGCAATGACCTTGTCTTCGTCGAAATAACGAGTGAGAGAGAATAAACTTAATGCAAAAGAGCACAAGAGCGCATAGGCTTCGTCGAAATAACGAGTGAGAGAGAATAAACTTAATGCAAAAGAGCACAAGAGCGCATAGGTAGCTCCTCGGCTCTGCAGAGAGTGGTCCCCTCAGTCCAAGAGTCCAGCGGCCTTAGCTGCCCTTCTCGCTCGGTTGACCAGGCTGAGCTGGTCCGTCGAGTCGGAGCTGGACAACGCTGCCTCCCATTACCGCGTGGTGGGGTGTGTTATGGGTGTGAGCTGTGGCGTGCTTGCGCAAGCCCATACCATGTGGTAAAGCATTGCTCATTGATCGGAGTATGGGCTTTTATAGGAATACAGCGCAGGGTGTATGGCGTGGTAGAGACTCAAATGTGGATATGTGTTTGACAATGATTTTGCGTCATCTGATAACGCCGGCGCACTCTCGCGTGACAATAGATAACAACGCCGAGAAGCGAAAGTGAATGACCACGACTGTGAATGGAACTCGCGTCGCAGTACCGAACGCTCAAGACACGGAAGAGGGCGGTAGAAGCGCAGAAGACTCACCGGTCATCTCGTCCTTTCCGAAGGAGCTGTAGTCCCTGGACGGTCCAGTGAGGAAGCTCTGGCTGCCCCTTCCCTGCTCCCAGTTGAAGTCGTCGTCCGTGTCCGCGTTTTGCCAACCGCAGTAGCCACCTTCGAAAGTGCAGTGACCTGCACAAAATGAAAGGTGTACGAGCAATACTTATATATTTTACGGATCTCTTCAGCCGAATCAATGTACAAAACCTACTTGAACGTGCTAGATATCTTTGTTGTTTCTTCAATTATCCAATGGCAAGTTTCATGGCATCAGCGATGTTAGAGTGTATACTAGAAGCGATCTCGTACTTTCTCGCGAATATATCCAATCGAAGAAAAACAGGAGAGTGGCTAAATTTGTCTGGTTATTTTCGTGAACCTGCAGTTTTATGAATAGCTTTGCTGTGCCTCAAAACTACGAGGAGCGACGCCGGAAATACCAGGAAGGCACAACTAAAATGCGTGAATTGCTATTATGTGGCATGGTTTAGAGAGTCTTGAGTTATCCGGCTCCCTCCGATTAAACGTTACTTGATAACAGATATTCCCCACAAAGCATGACGTCCCGGGTTTGATTATAGGTTAAGGGTGGTAGCGCTTGGATTGCGGATAAATTAAAAAACTGCATTATACTTAGATTTAAGGGTTAGTTAGGGAGCCTCGGGAGGTCAAAATTAATCATCCGGAGGCATCCACTACGGACGCTATGAAATAGCCATGCTGTTCTTTGGGACCATAACTAACTAACTCACTCACTAACTCACTCATTGCAAAAACTTTATGGGGCTTAACGTCCTGAAACTGCACAATTGTTTATGAGTGGCGCCTAGTGGTGGGCTACGTATTAATTTTGATAATGTGGTTTCTTGGGCACTCAAAGCACCGTACACGGTCGTATTTTCTTTTTTTTTTCAGTCCACCGTCATTGGAATGAAGCCACCACGACCTAGCGTGCTCAGAAGTGCAACATCCAATCAATAAATTAAGCATCCATAAAAATAAATTTGCCACCAATTATGCAGGCAGTCAACACTCCCATGCACTCACATCCATACTTCGAAAAAAAAAAAACTAAAACGCATGAGTCCGGCCTTCGCACACACGTCAACCACGGGCGCGCACGGAATTCGGCCTTTCCGCCTGGCGACTGCAGGCCTGAAGCGGCCAGACATCCCGTCATGTAGGAACATTCGCTCCGATGTCTCTCGTGCCTTGAGGGTTACACGCACCGAGGCAGTTGTCGCCGGCCTCCTCCATCCGGTCGAAGAGGATGTCGTCCAAGGCGATGTAGCCGCGGAACTTGCGCGCGGGGTCACCACGCGGCTTGGGCACCGCCTCGAACCACACCTGCGAACGGACACGGGACGTCGGTGCGCGTGTACCTCGCAAATGGGCGCGCAAAACACACGAAAACTACATAACGTGTCGTCCAACACGTCTATCAATGAATTATTGAATGAATCAATGTTTATTGGCGATACAGCAGCAGTGAGATATAGGGAAATCTGCAAAAGGAGGTTAAAAGGTTACAAATCACCGGCGGGAACTTTTATGTTAACGCTGTAAGAAAGAAAAAAAGATATTGTAGCGTAATATAAGAAGGACCAAAATTAACACTTAGAAGTAGCAAAAACAGCATCAAAATCCTAATGGTTAGCATGAAAATCATAATGAAACACACGTACTCACAAACTTAAGAGAGTGCAACATTTAAACATTGAATAAAACCATATTTAGCTTGAGTCTAAATACATGAATAAGCATTATTGTTTTCTATTCTTGTTTCAATTCACACTGTATATTTAAAAAACTAGCGTGCTATATTTAGCAAATATCAGTCGCTCAGTACGAGCACGGGCCAGCGCGGCCTTATCAGAGCAGAGATGTAACTGCTGCTCATGCAGTCAAAGTTCACTGTCGAAGGAAGTTGAAATCGGCCTACTTTTTTTGCTACGCCTTAATGAGAAACGGCTCTAATGGGTATAGGCTGCGGGCGGTACCTAGTGAAGCGCATTCTTTTACCTGGTCACGCACATGGCTCGCGTAGTGCCAGCCATGTGTACTAAGCGAAACAACTGCGCTGAATCAGTTTGGATTCAGTGCTCGGAGTGCCTTAGTTATCAATATTTCTGCTAACTGATTTGTCACCAAAAAGAAAGCAAACGTTTACCGCAAGAGCAGGGACTAAAAATGACCGCGAACAAGCCGACAACAATTTCACATTAAACATGCCCCACTAACTGGACCGACCAGTGACCATTACACATTTTTATATGTCAACAAGTTATATGGTGAGAGCATCGCACGCGTAATGCGAAGAAGTGGGTTCGTTCCCCACCTGCGGAAAGTTGTTTTTTCATCCATTTTCATTAATTTATCATTTCTTTAATTCAATTAATAAGTACAAGTAATTTCCCCTATGTTGTCCTTGGTGTTATTGTTTGTTGGCTTCTTATGATGTATATATATATATATATATATATATGGCACTATAAAAGTCGAAAGATATGCAATGCCTCAGCGGGCTTCTAACGCTGACTCGGCCGTATGCAAGCAATTATTATTTCAAAAAGAAGCCTCTAGGATCAATATGCAGGTCCCTGCAGTATTATATTCGATCAGTCGAAATATATCGCGTATAACAAAAGCTGCTCATTCAGTCAGCGAAGCGGGAATGTAAGCTGCATCAGAGGATTCTTATGTAGCTCACATCCGCTTATGGAGCTACATAAGAGGATTCTTATGTCCGACCGTTCTAGGCTGATAATTCTCGGGGTGCCAAACAGGTTCAACGAAACGATCACCAAAGAATCTAAGCTTCATTTATTCTGTGCATAGCCGCAATGGGCGGCGCGTTCGTCCCTTATTAGACATACAGCCAGTTCTCGTTTCTAGTTGGCTCATGTGACCCGCATCTTCCGCTGCACTGCACGGAATTAATGAGACGATGTACAGGTAACAATAAGTCAGGCACGGCGCAGGCAGGCTTCTCTAGTTGACTTTACGCCTTCAACAAAATTAGTATCGTCTACACATCCACACATGAATCTGCCGGCTCCTCAGTTATATGGTGCCGTGCTATTTTTCCTTTTAACTTTTTGAAGGTTGCCGATTTTTTGCAATTTTCGCCCAGAAGAAAAATGAGGCTCTCATTAACAAACGTGCGTCATACAGTCACCACATTTAAACATCTTTTGTTAAATGCAACAAATTGTATTCCGATCGGTTTAGTAGTTGACTAAAGAGAGCATTTGTTTTTGCGTTTCGGATCTATTTGAATAAGGATGTCGGAGTTGTTCCTAAGGTAAAGCTTCTTCTCAAGATGACCCTCGGGGTCACTTACATTGACCATTTTAATCAGGGTAATTTTGATCCAAACATTTCGGTCGACCAACCCTAATTTCCATTGTTGTTTAACCATAATTTCGGGCTGTTTCGTGTACAATTTCACCGCAATACACCAACTATCCAAGCAACACGTAACTCTTATATTCTGCAGAATGCATTGTTTAGTGACAAAAAAGTAACAAGTTCCGTCGAAGCGTGTCACGCTTTCGTCAGTCGTTGTCTTACTACGTGGATTTTAGTATCCTGTTTTGGTTGTCGCCTAACATAATTGTCCTTCAGTTGTACTATTATGTTGTTGTAAGAAAGTTAGCATTGTTATTCTTTTTCCTCTATTGTTTTATATTGTTCTACCAAATGTGCTATGTGTTCTTTTTTATTGTTGTGAAGTGCCTTTTCCCTGTCAAGTGTACTCTGTACCCTGAGGGTAACATAAATAAATAAATAAATAAATAAATAAATAAATAAATAAATAAATAAATAAATAAATAAATAAATAAATAAATAAATAAATAAATAAATAAATAAATAAATAAATAAATAAATAAATAAATAAATAAATAAATAAATAATAAATAAATAACTACTGCACTGGCAGGACGGCTGTTGCCGCTGAGTATGCTCTCGGACCAGTTTCTGTGGCAATGAAGGAAAAGGCTGCGGTGACCAAGCACGCACAATAAGAGCGCTCCTGAAAAAAGTCCGGCATTCTCATAATCCGCATTATCTAAAGCTGCAGAAGGTAAACATAAAAAAAACAGAACATCTGAGTGTTAAAGCTGACTTTATTTTTCTGCATTTCTCTGATCGCCTTTGCACAAATGTGGAGCAGTTCCACGTGGTAGCTGTTCGAATTCCCAGTACCAATTCCTAGAAGCTCTGCCGCAATTCCAATTCCAACTCTGACGCACTACTTAGCACAGTAACGCATGTGCGAAATCTCCGCCCATGCAACATTCGCTTCGTTGTCACAGTAGATTGTGCGCGAGAATGGTTGGTTACACGCACGTTCACAATGCGTCGGCACAAGTGGTCCCCGGTGTGCTTCTCGGATGTGATGTAAAACATCAGCGTATGGATAAGTGAAATGAGAGACATACCTGATGTACGTCCCCGTAGGTGTAGGCAACCTCTCCCTTGGTCCAGCGCCCGTCGTAGTTGTCCTGGCTTTCCCACACGGTGATGTTCTCCTGCGTCTCGGCGTCCATGATAACCACCTTGAGACGGTCCACGCTGAGCCCTTCCAGGGCGTAGAAAAAGCTCACGCAGAAACCCTGAGGACCTGGACAAAATGTGTACAGAACAATTCAAACTCTTCTAAAATTAGAACGAGAGATTCACGGTATCGATGACGTCGTCCAAAACATGGCGGCCATGACGTTTTCTTCCTGTTTCTTTTTTTTACGCCTACAATTCCTTCCTGTGAATGCAGTCAGCAATAGCATAGCCTGTGAGATTCTTTAGTTGCGTCGAGAGAACCGTCGCTGGGGCGTGGAGCAAAGAAAGACGGATTAGGCCTATGCACAACATGGGCTCAGTAAAACTCGTTTATTCGAACCATACGATATATGTAGCCGGGCTAGGCGAAGCAATAAAAAAGCAAGCGAATAAGAAAAAAAAAAGAAGAAAATGAAAACGTAACATGGTAATAATATCTCTTCTTACTCTCTGCTCTTCCTGTCACCAGTATATGTATTCTACACCTCGAATAAAGAATTTATATTACGCTCTTGTTTTGTCTCGCTCTCAGCGTGTGTCTTTGTTGATACCTTTGATACCATGAATGATACAAACTAGCCCAGCTGTCACACAGCCAATGAAAAACTGGAGGTGCTTATACGTGGCTGACATCCTGGCATACTACTGCAGGTGTCTGGTAAGAGAGAAAGATTAAGAATTATCCGCGAGAATATAGAGTTCCGCTCCATCGCTGCTGTGTTGCGAAGTCAGGGGCGGGGCGCACGGCACTTCGTTGCACTATAGCCTCCGATATCGAGCGCGGATCTCGTAGGACTTGTTAGTACGCGTTTGTTTCACACGAACTCGGGTAGTGGCGAGTCTGTTTTGCCTGCGGCGCAATGATTGCGCAGCTGCAGCTAGTAACGGTCGCCGACGTACAATGTGGGCCATACTGGGCCGCCTGAAATGTGAGGTGCGCTCTTGTCTCTTGGTGCCGCCATCGTTTCGTATGGCAGCAAGAGCCTTCCCCACTGGGCATGCTTACTTTTGTTGGTTGAAAACAGACGCGTTTGCCGAAAACAACGCTTGCGGGTGTTTTTTTTTTTCCTTTGTTACGTCGCCTTTTGGTAGCATGGTGATTTGTCCTTGATGTTTGTACCGTTGTGCCCACTGAACAAGTTGCGCATCTGTTATTTGTGCACAAAGTCATGTACACAAAAATGTGCAACGTTTCTGCATTTTTCTAATCATGTACACCACTTCCGAATTCTTACATTAGTTTTTGTACATATGGTATAAATAAGTATTTTTTTCTAAACAGCTCGAGTGCATTCGTCAGTGCTAGCGCTAATACTGTACGTGTCATAGGCTCAGCTTTCATTTCTTTCTTTTATTTTTCAATGTCAACAATTATTAACGAGCAAAATTATACAATTTGTGTTAAAGCATTCCAATTACCAAACTAGGTATTGAATTGATGAATGCAAAAGGTAAAATTTTTTTAACTTCAACAGCTCTTGCTCAAGAGGCCCTGCAAAACTTGTGAGCTATGTATCTGCAGTCGTCATAGCAATTTCTTAAATGTCCTCTCCCTAAAATCTCGCGAACACTTTGTTCTTCGCCCAAAAATCTGACGGACAGCGGAGAAGATACCTTTCTTATTATTGTTATTATGTGGTCCAACGTCCCGCAACTGCACAGTGGGTTTATGAGGGACGCAGTAGTCGAGGGGCTCCCGGAATAATTTTGACCACCCGGTGTCCCTTAGCGTGCGTCCAAAGCACGCTATACGTCACAGCAATTACCGCCTCCATCGGAACGCGCCGACCACGACCGCGGGAATCGAACACCGGTTCCCGTGGTGGGCAGCGCAACTTGGTCAATGCGACGCGTAGGCATTATTAGGGCTATCGAAGAATGCTTTGGGACGGTAACCTAATGGGCCACAAAAATGTCACAGTTTCGCCCTAAGGGCGAAGCAATGAATGCGATAGCAACAAAGCAATGTCATACGACGTAAGGTCAGCGGCTATGGTAGCAATATGAATTGTAGTAAACATGACCTGATTAAGTAAGCAGGTGTGCTGCGGCGTAAGTAGACCGACATGAAGAGAGACTCGATGACCACGAGAAGGCGCGTGTGAAACGGTGGTGTTGATGAGAAGCGCTTCCCGTGGGCAGCGCGTGCGAAGGGACACACCTGTAGCGCTGCACTGCCGATCCGGGCAGCATTGCATGTGTAGCGTGCGTTGGAAAATGTGGCCCGACTATTACTAACTGAATGAACAAGCGTGGTGTGAGCGCGCACAAACAAACATGAATAGATCACACTGAATGACTGCAGACAACGACCGTCAAAACTCTGGCAGCAAGCGGATACGCCGCAGCGGCTAAGGCACGTGCGGTCTATCGCTTCAGCGGAAACTGAGCGGCGAATACACGGCGCATACAGGTCAGAGCCGTGTGGAGATAAGAGACGGTGCGAGCGAGCGACGAGCGCGGTTGTTGGCAGAGTAGAAGTGCGCCCCCCCCCCCCCCCCCGCTCCCTCCGGCGCTCGCTTCCCGCTTCCTTGCTTGCGCGTGGAAGATTGAGTGCGTTCGCTCTCCGTGACAACGTGCGTCCCCGCACGCTTCCGCTCGGGCATACGGCGCGCGGCAGAGATTTTATCTATACGTAACCTCACGGCGACGGCGACGACGACGGCGACGGCGACGACGACGACGGCGACGGCAGAAATACGGTGGATGTGTCCATATAATTGCTATCGCAATAATAGAACAACACGAAATAGATTAAACGGGTAAATTATTATGCAAGAAAACGCTTTATTTTCATTCATTTAGCGGTTGAATTTTCATTAGAGAAGGGAAGAAAATAGGGGCCAAAGTTCTCTTGAAGTTCGCGCCATAGCCTCCATGCCGGAATGCCAAGTGGACGTCACAAATAAGTAATAACAATTGTATTCATATCTAAAAAATGTCACAGTTTCGCCCTAAGGGCGAAGCGATGAATGCGATAGCAACACAGCAATGTCATACGAAGTAAGGTGAGCGGCTTTGGTAGCAATATGAATTGTAGTAAACATGAGCTGATTAAGTAAGCAGGTGTGCTGCGGCGCAAGTAGACCGACATGAGGAGAGACTCGATGACCACGAGAAGGCGCGTGTGAAACGGTGGTGTTGATGAGAAGCGCTTCCCGTGGGCAGCGCGTGCGACGGGACACACCTGTAGCGCTGCACTGCCGACCCGGGCAGCATTGCATGTGTAGCGTGCGTTGGAAAATGTGGCCCGACTATTACTAACTGATTGAACAAGCGTGGTGTGAGCGCGCACAAAGAAACATGAATATATCACACTGAATGACTGCAGACAACGACCGTCAAAACGCTGGCAGCGAGCGGATATATACGCCGCAGCACCGGGCGAAGGTACGTGCGGTCTATCGCTTCAACGGAAACTGAGCGGCGAATGCGCATAAAGGTCAGAGCCGTGTGGAGATAAGAGACGGTGCGGTCGAACGAACGACGAGCGCGGTTGTTGGCAGCGTAGAAGTGCGCCCCCCCCCCCCCCCCCCGCTCTTTCCGGCGCTGGCTTCCCGCTTCCTTGCTTGCTCGTGGGAGAGATAAGAGACTGTGCGGACGAGCGACGAGCGCGGTTGTTGGTAGAGAAGTTCCCCCCCCCCCCCCCCCTGCTGCCTCCGGCGCTGGCTTTCCGCTTCCTTGCTTGCGCGTGGGAGATTGAGTGCGTTCGCTCTCCGTGATAGCGCGCGTCCCCGCACGCTGCCTCTGGGGCATACGGCGCGCGGCGAAGATTTTATCTATACGGAACCTCACGGCGACGGCGACGGCGACGACGACGCCGACGGCAGAAATCCGGTTCAAGTGTCCATATAATTGCTATCGCAATAAAAACAGAAACAATTGCGTTTGTGTCATTTTCGCAGAGGAAACAAAAGTACTTCAAACTCGTTATAAAGAGACTCCACAGGAAATTAATGCAGTACCTCTTTGACTACAGACACCTACCTCGAACCAAGTGACGCTGTCGAAATCCCCGTCATTATTGCGAGCTTGTGTGGAAACTGGCGTGTTTTCTTGGCCTCGCCGAGCCGCTTGTCGTGGCACGATATCGGCCATTTCACAATAGCAGAAGCGTACTTTACCAGAGCAATACCTTCCGAGGTGCTACACAGTCATCATTGTCACAGAAAATTACCTCATAGGGGAGTGGGTGATACCCCTTAATCAGACACACAGAGCATAAGCGCAATTGGCTAATATAGCTCAATACAATACCACTCTTTCCTATCCATTTACTTGACTCGGTCGAGGCTTTACGTAAGCGCGAGCTACTTATGGCGCTGAGGAAGATGAGTCATCAGCTCCGGCCAGCGTCACTTTGTGCAGCATTTTCCTAGGACCGACCTATAGCTCCGACGTTGCACATAAAGCTTCGGTGATCTGACGAAAACCGGGGCATTTGGCATTACGTGGCCGATCACCACAAAAAGGGCGAGCAGCAAGGAAGAAAAAAAAAAAAACAACGGTGAGGCCAGTGCTATAACGGACTAGGATGACACCAAGCAAACGCAAGCAAAGACGGACACACGGGAACGGAACTTAGCGGTGTGTGCGCGCAGACATTCACAAAAGCAGGAAGTAAACCGCGTACTTCCGGTGCGTGCGTCAGCTGGTATCATAACGAGCCGCGCTCGGCGCTTACACGATTACGGAGCTTCCCGCCGCCGCACGGGCGGTGGCGCTGTTGTCACGGTTCGCTGCGCGTGCGTCGGAAAGACCTTTTCCCCTTCACTGACCCGTGTACGACGTTAGTCTGTCGCTGCTGCTTGTACTGTTTCTAGTTTGCTCCGGTTCAAACTCCTTTTTCGCGCTGTTTTATGCATGCTGCATTACGTTTGTTCTCTTATGCGGAAGATCAGAACGCACCGTTTTATGCGTAGTTGATTGACGTTCTCCTGTATCTAGCTCCCTCTGGTATCACTTTTGTGAAAATGAAACGAAAGGCAAATAGCAAGTACGGATAGCCTCATCGCTTAGTGTTCCACGTTATTGAAAGCATCACTTTAATTTAAAACAGAAGCTCCTTAGTTTGAAATATAGTGACGTAAACTTCACACAGGCCTGGCGCCTGTCTCTGTGAAAAGGCGATAACAGTTAGCGTGATAGTTGTGCATCATGTGACATTTATATATGTTAACTTGTAGTTAACGGCTAGCAATAAATAAACAATTAGCTTGCGCATTTAGTCCGAAAGAAAACGCAACTTGGCAAATTTTGTCGAATTTCAAGCAAATCACATTGACCTCCGCGTTTGTCCTAGTAATAGCCTGTGCGCCCTAATTCACTGGGAACATTGCTGTTTCGAAAAGTATGCGTTCGCGTGTTTTTTCCTCTGTTTCAGGGTCTATTTTATAGCTTTTGTGGGTTCTAATACTATGCTTGCGCGGTTTCGGCTGGACGTGGGTTCAGTTTCGTGGGTTCTAGCACCTTGCGCTAACCCCGTGTGAGTCTGTCTCGGCCGTCTTCACCATTTCCAGCAATACCTACCGCTGCGGCTAAGTTGCTATGGCGTCCCGTCCCAGAGCACTAGTTCGTGGGATCGACTCTACGACGCATCGGCCGCATTTCGAGGGAGGTGAAATGCACAACCACTCGCGTGCTTATGTTTTTGACAAGTTTAGGAGCCCCACGAGCCCAAACTTCATCCGGAGCCCTTAATTACGGCGTCACTCAAAGCCTCAGCGTTGCTTCGGGCCAAGCCACACCAACGTCTAAAGTCACAAGCCCGAATATTAGACAAATTAGTACGCTAACCATGCTTTTCAAGGTTAAATTTCCAAGGATAAAATGCGTTATGCCCCGAAGTATGCTCATGCGTTGGGGACGGGAGGACTGAGAATGATGAAGATGAGAATGATTACTAATGGCACCACTCTGAATTAAATAGAGGTGACGACAAATAGACACCTAGCCTCCGTCAGCAGTATTGCACGTTTCAATAAGATAATATAGTATTCTGATTATCTGATAGGCCTCATACCATGTCCCACCGATCAATTCCAGTTTTTCCCCCCTCCAGCCTTTAAGTCGTTTCTAGCTTAACTGTAGACTGACCAGTCAACGTCCCCATCAATTTCTCAAGCCTAGCTCTTTTATTTATACCAGGTGTTTTCTTGGATTGTTTCTCTCTCTTCAGACAACGCGGAATATTTAAAAAGCGTATGTGTCAAATAATAAAATTGCATTCCCTGAGTTGAGTTAGGCAAAGAGGCGGACATGGCTTACACGAGAAATCCAAATGAATATTCGACTAATTAAGGAAACTGATTAACATTCTTCAATTATTTACTTTACGGCGCGCTTTGCAATTCACGAATTGTAGCTGATGAGTTCGCATGGCGTAGTCACTTGGAACAAATGCCCTGAATGACACCAGTTTCGAGGTATTCATTCCCAAAGTGTGTGACCAAACAGTTGCGGATAAACGGGCGTCTTGTATTAAAAAAATCGTTGCGGTTTCGCCCGAAAGGCGAAGCATCAATTGCGATAGCAAATTAGTAGAGAGCTATTTGGAGTAGGGATAGTAGTTTTATCGGCTGCATAAACTTGGACACATTCGCTTACTAACTGAATTAATAAACGTGGTGTCAGCGCGCACAAGCAAACATGAATAGACCACACTCGATGACCGCAGACAACCACTGTCAAAACGCTGGCTGCAAGCGCAGCCGCCGCAGCGAGCGAAGGTTCGTGCAGTCTATCGCTTCAACGTAAATTGAGCAGCGAATGCACAGCGCATAAAAAGGTCAGAGCCGTGTGGAGATCGCTTTTAGAAGACGGCGCGGGCGACCGCCCCAGCCGGGCAAAGTACAAACAGTTGTTGGCAGAGTAGAACTTTGGACTTGTACCCAACCCTGAAATGAGCCTTCTTGGGCTAATTGACATGCTGAATATTTTACATATTTATTTTGCCATACAACAGTATGTTCAAATAAGCATAAATAATAAAAATAGGCCACGTGCTTTACCCTGCCAAAGTTTCACCCTGCCTGTTTCACCCGGACTGATTGATCATCAGTGATAGAACCGAGATCTGTTGCAACGTCGGCGATATCAACAGCGGACTTTCTATTCTTCCTTTAATCTCTCTCTCCCCTTTTCCCTTCCCCCAGTGTAGGGTAGCCAACCGGGCTCAGTCCTGGTTAACCTCCCTGCCTTTCATTAAATCATTTTCTCTCTCTCTCTCTCACCCTGCCAATTGCATTATGAGCAAAGTAAAATGACCGAAATACATCGAAAAAGTGGAGCAATTAAGAGTGCCTGCGTTATCCAAGGTTGCCAAATGTCCCATGGTTGGGCACTTCTACGTCGAGCAAATCTAGCGAAAAAATTGTGTTTCATCAAAAAATTGTGTTTCATTTGACGGGCAGCGGATATTTTTGGAATCTCCAGATCTACCCAATGCACGTACTATCTCCAAACAGCACTAACAAAATGGCGTAAGCATGGCACGATAACAAGCTGTGTTAGTTCCAAGTTGAGGCGTTAGCGTAATTCATCGTAAACAAAAAAAGGTGGGACTGGAGGGAGCCCTCCGTATCCCGGGATTCCGATACCGTGCCTCTGCGCTTCAGGAGGGCTCCGCGACCCGCCCATAGCTCCCCCTATCGAGGAGCCCGGACAGATACCAGCAGTACCACCCGGCGGCAGACCAAACCCTTAACTTGAGAAACGCGTGAATCCCCCGCCAAGGGTCAGTCTGACCACCTCCCACTCCCGCACAGACCAGCATCTTTGACCAGTCGGCCACGAGAATGGTGATGAACGTAGGATAACAGCACGATATTAGTGTGATGCTTTAACCCCTAACCACGAATATCAAGAAAATTCGGTCGAACCCATCTCACGACGACTGTGGACGGTAATGCGTCATCATTGAATTATTATAGCCGCACAACGTTTTGCCACCGTCGAGTTATGCATGAAGTGTGTATCGCAGCGGGACTTCTCTTTCGCGCTACCCTAAGAACACTCGGCGTCGTCTAGCGCTGCCACCGCAAAGCCTGTGCATGGCCTCCGAAATGCACGGCGCCCCGGTGCCTGCGAACGCTGAGCGTTATGCGGCAACCGGGCTCGTCTCTTGCGCTTCTTTCTGGACCCACTACGCGATTTAGTGGCCTCCGGGACGAAAACCTCAGAATGGTTCCCTCGCTTTCCGCACACACAGTGGGACATACTCAATGACCCAAGTTGGCGAGACGTTCATTGAAGAGCGGCACATATTCACTGCATTCATGGCACAGCTCGCTAACGCGTTGGCACGTCCGCTCGATAAAAAAGAAAGGTGCGGCGGCATAGAAGATTCACCCAAACTCACTTGCTACAAATAAAGTTTTTCCGTCCGTCCGTCCGTCCGTCCGTCCGTCCGTCCGTCCGTCCGTCCGTCCGTCCGTCCGTCAGTCTGTCCTTCGTGTCTGTCTGTCTGTCCGTCTGTCTGTCTGTCAGGCACGCGCTCCGCACGCCGTCGCGCGTGGAAGCTGACGCGTCCCAATCCCGTCAGCTAGCGCCGTTTGGCCCAGCCAAGCGGCCGAGAATTCAACTACAGCCGAGACATTCTATCCCATTGCAGCCCGCGTGAGGTGACAGGCAGCACTTTGGCGTCCGTCCGTCCTAACAATACTTAAAATATTTTCCAGCCAAATAAAGTTTCTATCTATCTATCTATCTATCTATCTATCTATCTATCTATCTATCTATATATATATATATATATATATATATATATATATATACACATGGCGGTCAAGGCAGATGCGGCAGAATCATAGAGGACAAACGCATTGCTGCTCTCCACAATTCCCTCGATGTATATATGCGAACGCCGTGACCTTGCTGATGTGTTTGTACTACTGGCTGAAATTTGTCAGCGTTACTTTCGTTTTTCCTCCATGCAGTTGAACGATTCGTCTTGCGAAGCAAATTTCGCAGCCCAGCTGTAGATGTCGGTTGCCCTCGACGACGCCTTCTGCGTCGGCCGGAGTTTTGGTGCCGACGGAAATGATGATAATGCAGTGAGGCGGAACGCTGACTTGATGTTTAAGCACAATCAATGCATAGTGATTCAGAGCTCTCCGGCAACATCACATGGTATTGTGATAGCGTTATCGACTTGGACTTGAGGTCGATGATTGCGCCATCTTGGTTCAAGAAGTACTGGCCGAGGCGGCGACTGCTTTGCTTCGAGGCGTCGTCTGGATGGCTGCATTTCGTTGCGGCATCGTAGAGGTGGTTCTTGCAACGTCTTCGTCGGCAGCGGAGGATCTTCGGCATTTCGAATAACAGAAACCGCACCTCCATCGGTTGCTGCTTTTTGTTATCAGGTTATGGAATTACGAACCGGCCACGGCCTGGTCCTGTGTAGGGTCGGCGCTGTGGCGACAGGTTGCGTCCTGGCAAAAGCGAACGGGAAGGGCGTCGTGGTCTGCACTGCGTTGCGGCGATGTAGTCACACGTGGCTAGCTTCTCCGCAGTAGAAGCAGAGCGGACGGTGGTCCGGAGCGCGCCGTATACATTGGTCTTGCAGCGTTGAGTGCGCTTAAAGGCAGGCGGTCTGGAGGCGGCGGTGGCAGAGATTGCGGCGTGATAGGAGCATGGCGCGCACATGGAGGCGGACTCTGACGGCGAGCAACGGAGGCCTAAGTCAACGCTTCAAGCTGAGCCTGTGGTGATTCTGGCTGCACTTCAGGAGCTCCCAATTTCTTCCCGCACGACGTCAGCGATCGAGGCCACCTGAGGTTGCGACCTTGGGAATATCCTCTGTAGCTCCTCGCGCACAATAGGTGACCCGTAAAACGAGCAATCGCAGGGAATTGTGGGGCGCGCCGTGTGCTAGCAGCTTCCGGTTCGACGGACGACGCGGCGGCATCGGAGGCATGCCCGGCGCACGTGTTTTTCTACACGGTTTTAATTGTCAGTCGTGCGAAGTTTTCCGTCCGATTTGTCGACCAGCAATGTCGTACCATTCATGCAGCTGATTTTTAGGTTTCAGTTCACTCTGGGCGCGATGATGACGAGCCAAGAAAGACAAGGATACGCTTTTATTCATAAACGAACGCTGGTTTTCGTTTCGGCGGCCTTATTCGTTTCTGCCAGGTTTAGCTCTACGATATTTGCCGCTGCTTGGACGCACTGTCACTGACTGCTCTGCCCGCGGGTTAGTCATACAGATGAAAAAGCTATTTTTATCCCATAATTTATCAAGCGTACAGAACATTGCTTAGAAAATCGGGTGCGAGGGCGATGGCTATAGCAGCTAGCGTGGTAAATACGGGCCTGTGATCGTCGCTGCAACCGATATCGTCAGTAATGGCGCAGCTATAGCGTAATTAGAAAATGAAATGCTGAAAATGTTTGAAAACTGCGCGCTGTCAACGGCATTTCTTGGTCGAAATTCGAGGTTCATTGAAAGTGGTACGTAGTTAGAAGTTTTAGCTTTTTTTGCCAACAAGATGGGGAAATGGCCGTATCGCCGACACATTACGGCTGCGCATTTCCTCTATCTGTGCTCAAGGAACTAAGTAACTTGTTGGTTACGAGTATTATGTATGTATCTCGCTGTGTCTCATTAAAGTTTCCACCGTAAAACCATGTTTCATAATACCTCTATATGTGCACGCGAGTACTGAAATGGTTATTTTTGCTTCAGTGAATGTTAGAGAAATCTTGGGGAATCATTCCGTGTCGGCCCTTACACAGCTCATCACCGCCTGATAAGTGGCACTGTACGTTCATTATGTTTTTGTTCACTGATGGTTCAGTTTAGGAAGTGGCACCCATGGCTATGATGTTTGTACACAGGGTCGGTATTTTGTAGCGATGCGTTATGCTTTATTCTATGCTAGTCATCATCCACCGCTCACGGCCGGCTGATCCCGTTGATAACGTGAGCGGACCATCGCTCTGACCACTGACCAAGCGCGAAAAGTACGAAAAGGCATTAGCATCGGAAAGGCATCGCTATGAAATACGGGCCCAGCTGACTCAGCAAGGGATGCTGCAAGTCAGAATGAACTTACATGAGTTTACCTTTAACGCTTGAATTTGAGCAGCCAACGGCTGAACAGCCTAGAGCATTGCACGGGCTCGGGCTTACCCAAAAGCCCGGGCCCGGCCCGGCCCGTGGGCCGGGCCGGGTAGGACAGTTCTTTCACGGGCTCGGGCCGGGCTCGGGCACAGCATGTGCTTTTTGATCCGGGCCCGGGCCGGCCCCAGGTTTTTTGACGCGGGCCCGGGCCGGGCTTGGACTTTCTGGTGGTGTGCATGTAACGTGCAGCGAGTTATCCTCGCGCGCCTCGACTCTGAAAAACATGTCCTTTTCTGTTTCGGGCCCGGTTCGGGCCGGTTTGGAGCCGGCCTCGGGCCTAAGGTAAAGGGGTGGCGGGATGGGCCGGGCGGGTAACGTAGATTATTTCCGGGCCCGGGCCGGGCCCGGGTCTCATCATAAAACTTTTGGTCGGGCTCGGGCGGGCTGCCCAACGTGAAAACGGGCCCGGGCCGGGCCCGGGCTGAAAAAAGCGGCCCGTGCAGTGCTCTCGAACAGCCGACCATGGTTTTGCTAGGCGCCTGCAACCTGGCAATCTTCGAGTATGACAAAGCCGGACTGCAAGCTCATCAATACGCTTCAACGGCGAAGTGGTGGCGGTGACTCCGCTTCCTCGAACCGGAAACAGCGTGCAGACGGCGCATCCCAGAATTCATCGCTCTTTTACGGGTCACCTATTGCTCAGATGGTCTCGCTCAAATCGTCGGTGCCATGTGCCTGGACCTCGTCCGTACTTCGGCATAACCATTTAGCGTTCACATTGTCTGGCGCTCATTTCCAGCGTCTTCTCAATGGCAGTGGCTTCCGATCAAAATTCCGCGATGGGCTTCGGTGGGTTGCGAACTGATCCGGCGAAGAGTTCTTGCTTTACTCCCCGATGAGGAAACGCTCTTTCTCCGCCTCAGTCATATCCTGCTCTGCATTGTGGAACCGATGGGTCATATCTTCCGTATAAATGAAAACGTTCTTGTTCGGCCGCTCCACTAGGCCTTCTCGCAGAACTTTTGTCCTTTCCTTCCGCACAACGGCCGCAAATGCCTGCAGGTAGCCCGTTCGTCGTTAGGGTCGACTCTCGGCTCTCAAATCAGGCACTCGCGGTATTTTTCAAGGGGAAGTATACATGCCGCTGCTTGTCTTTGGAGTTACAGTGTTTGAATGTAGTGATCCTTTCCTATGTTTCCAGCCAGTTTTCCTGGTATTCAAACGATGATCCGCGAAAGGTCGGTGGCTCCCTTTGCTGCTTCAGCACAATGGGGAATGCTGGGGCTGCCATTGTGGTTGTTGACTTGGCCTTGATTTCAATGGTTCCTCGGGAAGAGGTCCGCACTCCGGTAGCAATCCTTGCAGCCCGCGGCTAGCTCGCTGATCCGTGGCGACGTCGTTGTTGGCGTCGGGTACATGAATGCAAAGCACCTACACCAGATGTGACATTGTAGTGACAGTGAAAAACACAGTAGCAATGAGGGATTCACGAAAATATCTCTTTATTCGGCGAGCCTGTGTTCAGAAAAAGTCTAGCAACACTCAAGCACAACGATAGCGGAGAGCACAGTCGGTGATCGCAGAAATCCTGATCTGCGGATCTACACAATTCGCGTCGCTCATAAATCAGATTACAGAATCACATTACAGATTACAGATACAACGGGTAGGACCATCGATAACATCCAAGAAAGTCTGGTACATGCAGGCGTGTCCTGCACTGAGCGATAAAGTTGTACATTTTTTAGCCGGTGCAAAGCGGTCTCAGGAGAAAGATAAGCAAGTACATGTGTGAACACCATGAACTCTTCACCTCCGCCTTCAAAAAGCGAATACACTTGCCTAAACAGTGTTCAACCCGCAGTTCTAATGAGCTGGACCTGAAGGCGCTTTTCGATCGCACTAACACATTTAAATGCAGTTTTTTTCCCTCCTGCCCTTCACATATAGCATTTTTTACTTGGCAATAACCGCTCCCGCCCATCGAAGGAATTTTTCGCCGCACTCGCTAGCAATGCAGCTTAATAGCACTTACTCTATTCTTCGTATAATTTGTAACTGCGTTGTTAGAAACATTTGTACTTTATTCAAATTTGCACTTTGGACTTGTACCCTATAGTGCAGTGCACCTTCCCGGGCCATTTTAGTAATGAATATTTGACATATTTATTTTGGCATACAACAGCGTTCAAATCAACATAAAATATGCGTTTTATTATTTAAAACAATATGGCACCAACGACTGTTTTACTATGCCAATTACATTATATGCAACGTAAAACGAATGAAATAAATCGAAGTGGAGCAAGAGTGACTGCGGGACCTAAGATTGTGAACTGTCCCACGGTTGGTCGTTCCTACGTCGAGCAACTCGAGCGAATTATTTGTGTTTCATCACGAGCGTATTTGACGTGCAGCGGATGTTTTGGGAATTTCCAGATGTCGCAAGTCTCGGCACTATCTCCGAACAGTACTAACAGAATGGCTTAAGCATGGCACGATAACAAGCTGTTTTAGTTCCCAGTTGAGGCGATAGCATAATTCATCGTAAAAAAAAAAAAAAAAAAAAAGGTGGGACTGAAGGGAGCCCTCCGTATCCCGGGATTCCGATACCGTGCCTCTGCGCTTCAGGAAGACTCCGCGACCCGCCCATAGCTCCCCCTATCGAGGAGCCCGGGCAGATACCAGCAGTACCACCCGGCGGCAGACCAAACCCTTAACTTGAGAAACGCGTGAATCCCCCGCCAAGGTTCAGCCTGGCCACCTCCCACTCCCGCGCAGACCAGCATCTTTGACCAGTCGGCCACGAGAATGGTGATGAATGCAGGATAACAGTACTATATTAGTGTGATGCTTTAAACCCTAACCTCGAAGAAACAAAAAATTCGGCAGAACCCATCTCACGACGACTGTGGACGGTAATGCGGCAGCATTGAATCAATATAACCCCACAAGCTATTGTCACCATCGAAACGAGTTATGTATGAGGTGTGTATTGCAGCGGGACTTCCCTATAGATAGCCTGCTTCGCTATAGCACACTCAGCGTCATCTAGCGCTGCCACCGCAAAACCTGTGTGTGGCTTCCGAAACGCATGGCGCGCCGGTGCCTGCGAACGCTGAGAAACGCGTTCATTGAACAGCGGCACACACCTACGGGCACATAAACAGTGACCCAAGTTGTCATGAAAGAGAGGTTCATTCCAGACCGGCACAGACCGAATGGCCCATACCCAGTGCTCCAAGTCGGCGTCAATGAGTTTCTTGGAACCGTGGTGCATTACCGAGTCCCGCATCTGCAGTGGCCCATGTCGGCGTGAAAGAGGTTCCTTAAAGAGCGGCACATATGTACACATTGGCACATACTCAGTTACCCAAGTTCATCTAATGGTTGTTTTCGAACCCTGTTACCTCAGCACAGCAGCCCGATGCGCAAACCACTCGACCACGAGCTACCCAGTGACCCAGGTAAGCCGGAAAGCAGTTAGACTGATAGATAGATAGATAGATAGATAGATAGATAGATAGATAGATAGATAGATAGATAGATATAGACAGATTGATAGATAGATATATTGACAGATTGATAGATAGATATATTGACAGATTGATAGATAGATAGATAGATAGATAGATATATAGATAGGCAGATAGATAGATAGATAGATAGATAGCCACCGGAACGTGTATAACGCACCCCAAGAATGCTAAGGCGTTGAAATACATCCAACATGTGGTCGCGTCTTAGTGATCGGGAGACACCAGACAGTGGCACAGCTGGCAGTCACAAGTCAGACATGAAGTCACAGTTTCGTCCGAAAGGCGAATCAGTGAGTGCCCAGCAACTTATTAGACCACTAAACGAAGTCAGTCGTTAGTAGAAGTTTGTCGTTTTATCGGCTGCATAAACTGCCGTAAACATTCGCTCACGAAATAAATTAACAAGCACGATATCACGCGCGCACACGCAAACACGAATGCATTTCACTCAATGACCGCGGGCATTCGCTGACAGACCGCTGGCGTGATGAAGAGCGGCCGCCGCGGCGAGTGAATTCCTCTCGTTTAAACGCGAACTAGGTGCGCGAGAACAGAGCACACCCGAAACCATCAGCTATCTCACGTCGGCGAGCCTTTGAACTCACCGCAGTATTCCTCCAAAGTTGGACGCGTACGGCCGGACTCAGCCGCCGCAGCGGGAGTAAAAGAGCAGATGAGCCCCCCCCCCCCCCCCCCCGTCCCCTTATTAACAACACCCTCCCCCTCATCTCCTAGTACGTGCACACTCCTCCGCTTGCGCGCGTGATAAAAACTACACGCATCCTTCCCGTCTTCCTTCCGTGTGAGTGCGAGAAGTGACCGCCGCATGGAGCCACCACCCTTCCCTGCTCTCCCTCGCAAGCTTTCGCTCGCACCTACAGGACACGGCGCACGGCCGCGCTGTTATCGCATTCAGGCTTTATGCGGAGCATCACGGCGACGCCGACGGCAACGGCGGACATTTGGCTGGATTGTCCGTGCAATTGCAATAAAACAAATGCACGCGTGTCAATATTCACGTCTCCTCATTTTATTACGATAGACTCACCCGTGGGCGTGATGTTCCTTGTGGCGAGAACCACGGACTCGTACAGGAACTGGCGCACCTCCGGTGCCCGCGTGGTGATCGGAGCAGCCGCCGTGGGGGCCGGCGTGTGCGCGCTTCCCTCACCGGCGGCCACGGCAGCGTCGGCGCCGCTGGCACCACCGGCCGACGTGGTGTCTCCGGAACTGACGATGCTGGGACCGGGTCGCTCGTGGTACGACGTCTCGAAGAAGATGTACCCGCCTGCATGCGGTGGTGGTTCACAGAACGCTCTGTGGTCTTGGTATACACGTAACATAACGGAGGTAGATTTTCCAACAAAACAGCGTTCGAGAAGGTGGTCAGCTCTTCGACCGGTTTGGCCAGCGTAACTATATACACGAATGACAGAAAGATATAGAAGGAAAGCGTATTTTGGATAAGATTGAGATCTTAGAGGTGTTTGTTTTCCATCGTCCCTACAAAACATTATGCTGGCCAAACTAGTCAATATGCACTAACTAGTGCAGCAAAATACCGGGTCAATTTTTATTCGCCAAAGTTACATTGCTTGATTTACGCGGCCTATTGGTTAGGATTTTTCTGAATTAAGATATATTCTGGAGTTATACGGGCCAAAAGCACGACCCGATTATTAGGTACGCTGTATAGTGGGCCACTCGTAATTGATATTGACTCCCTGGTGTTTCTTAACTTGCACTTAAATCTAGGTTGATGAACGTCCTTACGTTTTGCCCCCGTTGACATTCGGCCGCCGTGGCCAGGAAGGAACATCGGACCCTGAGCTCAGCAACGCAACACCATACCAACATGGGCTTTTGCGGTGCATTATGATATTTTTGAACGGACTGTTGAGCTATAGAAACGTTATAGTAACGTTTTTGAACGGACTGATGAAGCTATAGAAACGTTATGTAGCTGTAAAGTGGAGCCTGGGTTACTAATGCAAAGTTTATTTCATCAAACCATAAAAGAGTTCCGACGACTAGTCAAAGCAACACAAAGATATGTTTATATATCAAATGAGAAGGTCCAGAAGCTCGAAGTACATAAATTTTTTTGCGATTTACGACAACGCAGGAACCTCTAAAAAAAAAAAAAACTCCAGTTCTCACTTTCAAACACTTCCTGCATTATCAAAATTTCATTGCAGGCGTGCCATAAGGCAAAACTGTCCCGAACTGTGTTGAAGCACAAGTGCATATTGCATTAAAGGAAGAGCTTATTTCTACCTTTATGTGAGGCGGGCAGAAGTATGAGTCCTGTCTCATACCTTCATGCAGTGAGTCAGAAAAAAAAAGAATTTGTTTTACACAGTTGGCCTGCTTAGAACTTGTTGCACTCCCAGCGTTTATCTATATGCTGCGACCCCGATGTTTGTGTCGGGCGCAGCTTGAATATCGTCGCCTATTGGAAAGTACTACAACAGCGTAAATACCAAAAACACCTGTAGTGAAGCGAAGCACTGCATTTTTTGAACGTGCGCTTATTAGCAATGTCTGTGTGGTGTGGACTTGTAGACTATAGGCCTGAGCATGAACTGTTATTGTTACTGATTTACTTACATTTACCCTTACTGATGTTGCTCTTATGGTTACTCTGATTTGTCCATTTGCTCACACATACCTGTTCATGCATATTGATCGAATTGAGATTCAGTGATGTTGTTCTCATCTATCTTTTGTATTTATGAAAGCGGTAACCTACGTTGCATATTTCTCTCTCTCTTTCTCTCTCTATCTTTCTAATTGTGAAACGGCCGGATTCGCAGTACTCTGCTGCTTTGCTTGCTAACCACTTCACTTTCCGTGGCAAATGTTAGTTTCTTGATTTCCTTAGTAATTTGTAACTAGTTAAACCAGGTAAATCTTCTGGCTGTATAATATTCATCCCACCACCCATATAATACACTGGATAGGGGGGATCTGAATAAATACATAAATAAATATCGATCCCGTCAACCTCTTTTTCCAGAACAAAAGCTGTTTCCTCCGGACGCTTTCGGCATTTGTTTTCATATTAGTTTCATATTGTTTCTACTTGGTTTGCTTCGTGCTTTAAGGTGCTCTCACCATAGAAACACCGGTAAAATGCGCGGCGCGTTTTCGCGTACCTTCTCCGGTGTTCAGCGTGTGATCGGTCCTCGGTCCCCCGAGCCACAGCGCCGTGTCTCCCTTGCCGGGCTTCCAGGCCATTTTGGGCGTCGCGTTGAAGTAGTTGGTCCAGTCGCACATGCCCAACTCCTCGGCCTGTCCGAAGTCGCACGGCTCGGGCTTGGCGATGAACTCTGCGTTCCAGCAGGTGGCGCGGCATACGTCAGGCACAGGTATATTCAATGGGGGAGGAAACAGTTAGGAAAGGTCAGCGCACAACAGGATTGGAGCCAGAGGTATCGGCCCAAAAGTCATGGCCCCGTCTGAGGACGTGGTAGGTTTTATTGCTCAGTCTTTGTAGGCACAGTTACGGCATGGTAGCCAAATAAGTGCGCGGCGATTGAAAACTACCTGGAACTTAACATGTCAGGCCAAAATGCAGTTTACCACAGGTGACGTGTTGGGCTTATACTGGAAGAGAAAAAGTGAATTGAATAGCATCACGAAGACTGGCATATTGATATCTCCTAGTTTATGTCCTTAGTACATGGGCATAACGTATCGACAGTGGCGACCCCTGTTGCCTGATGTCGAAAGCAAGTTTCGCGCAGACATGAAAACAGTTCGTGAAAAGCAGTCAATCTGAGCGCCACTTGCAAGCATCTCGTAGAAAATGTCACACGAGTTGAAATGTGGGCACTGCCTAACTGCTGAAAGAAATTAGAAGGCAACATATTGAGAGCATGACACTTACTTTCCGCTTCTTCCTCCTCCTCTTCATCTTGTCGTTTTTCCCTTTGCTGAAAAGGGGGGAAGAAAACTGAACTTTGGTTTTGATTTCTTTCCGGTAATGGCGTGTAGCCACTATCAGTGATTCGCCCAAAAATGAGCAGAATTACGAAAATAAATTGGGTAGTATCAGAACAGGAAACGACAATAATTAAGAGCAATGATGGAATTAAATTGGAAGCGACATTACTGAGAATGTAGCAAAGAACTTGCGCTCGATACGAATTTCTCAATAGTAGAGCAAGTGCCGATACTGCCCCCAAGAATGGAGGCTCCTATATAGAAAGAATGTCACAAACAAAGCAAAAAAAAGAAAAAGAAAAACTCAGTCCAAGTAAGCAAAACGGCGTTTCTAAAATATTTTTTTTTCTTAGAATGAGAAAGGGCTTCAGAATAACAAAAATGGCCCATTCTTACACGTCGCCGACATACGATGTCTGTCTGAAAAGTATCGGGACTGGGTATTTTGTTTGTGTGACCTATGGGTAAAACGATGGATAATTTCATTGCGTAATCAAGTATTACGATGTCTTGGTAGCATGTAACACCTATCTCAAGTTTTCTATAATCATAAGATTTTTAAACATACATTTGTTTGCACATTTCGCTTTGCCCATCATTCAGCTGTGAGAACTGAGGAATGAACCATGAACATGGAGCAACCCATCAACCTGAAATTTCTGGTCCGGTTGAGGGAAACTACTTCAACACACTTGAAATGTTTTGACAAGTGTACCCCATGTCACATATGCCGGTGTGTGAGTGCCTCACGAGGTTCAAAGAGGGGCATGCGCAAATGGAAGTTGATTCCAGGAGCGAGAGGCCTTGAACAAGCAGGACTGACAGTAACGTCGAACGGGTAAGGCAGTTGTACTAATCGTCGGCTTAGCTCTTCTAAAGATAGCCGGTCATCTAGATGTGCAAAGCGGCAGCTATTTGAAGAATATCCCCGAAAATTTCCCGCATGCAAGAACTCTACAGGAAAAATGGTGCCACAGCCACTGAATTCATACAGGAAGGACCTCAGCATGCAGACGTGGGCCTGAACACCATGGGCCACCTTCGAACGAGACCACACTTGCTTCCATCATAGATTCATCGCTGGCGATGATTGATACATGCAGCCATGCTGATCACGTTTTTCGATGCGATGACAGGCATCGTGCACAGGGAACTCTTTCTACAGGGCCACGCGATCTATCAGCCAGGTTACAAAGAGATCCTGTGGCGTTTGCTTAGCTTAGTGCGCAGGGAGAGAGCCGTGTTCTGACATGACAAATCGAGACCGGCGCAACCCGATAGAGCAACAAGTCACAACGCCCTCAGTACCCGATAGTTCCTGGCTGAGAGGAACATCGCCGACCTGGCATAGCCGCCCTATTGCCCAGATCTTGTGCGATGTGAGTTTTTTTAAAGCTTCAAGCTGAAGAGGATCATCGATGGGAGCTGTTTTGGAAGCGTGGAGGCCACTAGAAGTGCTCTAACGACAAAGCTGAGCAACATTCCAAAAGAATTCCTCCAGCAGTGCATAGTGGCAGGACAGAGCAAAATAAAAAAAAAAAAACAGCACAAGTGTGTTACACTGGAGGGCATTACTCTGAAGGTTACAACATGTAGTTTGCATTTGGCACAAAAACAAATTTTTATTGATGCTAGTCCCACTACTTTTCATAAGACCTCGTGCGGGAGTGGGAACCACCAAGCTCGAACAAGAACAATATATTCGCCGCGGCCGCTATTTGGAGCACAATCCCTGACATTTAGTTGAAGACATTTTCTACAGGCGCCTGTGTGTTTTTAAGAAGTTTCTAGCATTTTAGGCAGTTTTCATAAGAAGTTTTTAATGTAAGAAGTGTAAGAACAACAACAACGCAGCAAATCAGAAATATGATATTTAAAAGGATACAAACTGGAGCTTGTTGGTACTGATTCACAGCTAAAGAAACAGCGCGTACTTCTTGTTCTGGTTTAGCAGCGCTCGTCCTGTGTCGTCTTTCTTGTCCTGGTTTTATTTCGCGCTGTTCTTTAGCTATGGATATATAAGCTTGATGAACGTGAAAAACAGCTTGTCGTCGAAATTTCCATGAGTTCTGAATTTTTCTTATTGAAGTACAATATCACAACAGCCTATGAGCGAAATGCAGTGGATTGCTGCTTTCAGCTGACCAACACACGCCAAGAAAGGACAGAGTTAGGAGAGCGGAGAAGGAACACGCACTCATTTGCAACAAAGGGTTGAGCTCAAGCATTTGGACTGGCCAGGGAAACCAATCTTTGTCTTGTAAAGTGAAAAAATTCTACATTTCAAAATTTATTCATGTGGCTGCTCCAAGAAAACAACTTCAGACTGCCTCAACGCCGGCTGAAGCGAGCGTTATGCTCTCAGCGCCAGCAAAAGTAAAAAAAAAGGCATCCCGGAAAACCCAGGCTCAGTGGTATGGGGCGGTATACTCGGGCGATCACTTTCGGCGATACTTTCACTTTCGCGAGGGTGACTGCGTTCTTGGCACTGCGCTATGAAAGCATGCATGGCATTGGGCCAGGAACGCTGTCGCTCATAAACGCTGACGCGTCCGGCGCTGTAATCTCGCGAAAGTGACTCTGAGGGTGATCGCCCGAGAATACCGCCTCTGATGTAACCGCACCGACGCTGGCTCTCAGAAAACGCAGTCACTCATTAACAACATAAGGTGCTGGCGTGCAATGCTACAATACCAAGCGCAGTTTTTCGCTACTGTGATTTCCAGCATCGCTTTGCTTCACGTTACACGGGGTGATCGTTCTTAAGCTTCTGCAGAATTAAAAAAAATCACGTTTGACAGACAGCATAATAATAATCCTTGAGGTGGACTATTCAAAGAGGCGTACAGTACTCGCCCGACAAATGAAAACACATAATCAACTCATTGACGAAAATTCACTAATTAACTTACCAATTAATTACTTTATGGCGCATATTGCAGTTTATGAATTGTAGCAAGTGAGTTTTCAAGGCATAACGACTTGGAATGAATTTTGAAGATGGCATGGGGTTCTAGATATGTGCCATCACACTAGCTGTAAATATGCACTGTTCCGCTTCCTTTTTTTTTTAAAGAAAACGCTCTTTTATGCATTGAAGCACATAAGTAACAGGAACGCCCATGTAATTTGTTGCACACTTTGGCAATGAATATCTCGAAACTTGTGTCACCACGAAAATGCATTATAAGGGGATATGCCTTGCCAACTCATCTGTCACAATTAGTTAATTGTGACCCCGGTTTCATAAAGAAGAAATCTTCCATATTATTGGTTAAGTTTGGCGTCCTTGTCTATATGCACGAGCTGCATCCTGCAGAGGACTACCGTATTTTCCGAACTATAGGACATCCGCGTACAATACAAGTTTAAATGTCGGAATTTCACGACATACGGGTTATCTATGGGTGTGAACTATACTTGATTTTGTTTGTTGAGAGAGGAGGTGTGCTTGAAGAGGGCGAGGCCAGACTACGCCTGAAAAGTTTCCCCTGGCTAACTCACACAGCAAAGTCACCTCCAGAATGATCGCCGCTGCACACGAGTGCTATTTCCAGCTCATGCTTGCAGATCGTGATATCCAAATGAATGCTACTCGCCATAGTTAAAGTTGTTGCGTTTCAGAGCTTGGCCATTTGAGCACATATACAAAAACTCGTTGCAGAATTCACATGCGACTTTATATATGCTCAACATACAATAACAGTTGTGATGGCACGAAAAAAGCGAAAAACCTGCGCGGCATTGTTCAAGCTCAGTGTAGTCGAGAGTGTGCTAGACATTTGGAAGGTGAGGAAGACATTGACGAGCTCTTGGTTGAATCCGACATGCTCAAGAATAACTTCTTCTTGGGTGAGTTGGCGTTTACTTAACATGATACTTAGTTGTGCAAAAACTCGAAATAAAAGATAACAGTGATAGGCGAGAGTAAAGGAAAGACGAGCGCTACACTCACAACTGTTTATTCCGAAGCAGAGCATCCTATACTATATGCAGAAACATACACATGGGCAAACTCATAAAACACACAAAGGGCGCCAGTCAGCCGAAGGCAGCGTTGTCACCTTTAAATGCTTAGCCTTCTCATTTCCGAATAATAAAGCGTAACAGTTGCTTGACTCACGCAGGCTAGACCATTGATTTGGATGTGGTCGGCCTCTAACAGTTCACGTGCGGTTTTGTTCTTGCTTCTGCCTAGGATCCTGACATTAAAAACAGTGGTTCACAGCCGGGCAAAGACCTGCAATGCGCAGACAAGTGCGCGGTCGTATCCTTCTTTAAAATATTTGCGTGCTCTCTCATTCGGTCGTTGACGCAGCGCCCCGTTTGCCCAATGTAGCACTTGCCACAGCTAAGCGGGATGTGATAAACCACTACAGTGGAGCAATGCACGTAACGCTTAACGTGCTGTACTGTGCAGCCGTTCGTGTCGCCACCCGCGATTCGAAGGCAGAGACGGTTCGGGGCGGAGAAACCCACAGGTACTCCGTACCTGTTCGCCACCTTATTCAGGTTGTGGCTAACTTTGTGAAGGTACGGCACCACTGGTGCCCTTTTTTTTTTTTTTGAGCGTTGGGCTCGACTTCATTGCCCCACCTTAGGCATTTTGTTGCCTTTCAGCTTCTGGAGCAAAGATTCCCCACTGACGTCAACACCGAGCGAGGGTACCCGGCTTTTAACAGCCGCGCTCAATCTGATCGTCAAAACTCGTCTTGATCCTGTGAGCACACGATTTCTTAAGCGCAGACCCAGGCAGGTTGTTGCGATCCCTCGTTTATTAATTTTTTAGTGGGCGGAATCGTATAGTAAAAGCTCTTTTTAGCACGTGGTGAATAGCACCAACAGAAATCTTGTTTTAAAAACTTAATGTTTAAATATAAAAACTGCCGCACGTTGTCAACCGGAATCTTGTGGGTAAAAAATAAAATAGGCCATTGCCATGAAGTTTAAAAAGGCTTCGAACTATTCTGATTTCATCATTGCCAGTTGAAGAACACTGTTCGTCCAAAAGAATTAAAAAATCGTCTACATATTTAAAAACAGTTTATCATATGCGTGTTCTTAAAGCAGTTGTCAAGGATTAGATCCACTTCAGAAAGAAGTAAGTCACATAGCAAAGGCGCTAAGCATGAACCAATACATATGCCCTTCTTTTGTAAGTATAGCTGGTTGTCAAAAAGAATAAAAGTACTTTTGAGATAGGCTTCCAATAAGACCAGAAAATTGCCAGAACTAATACCAATTGCAGTCTGAAATTCCGATTCACCACGGGCATCGATGCGTGCTTTGATAGCAACAAACAATTTCCGATGCGGAATAGAGTAAAATAATTCTTCTATATCTACAGAAAGGCCAAAACCAATGTTATGGTCGTCACGAAAAATAGCTGACGATATCGTCGGAGTTAGTAACTAAAATATGATCATCGACTTTGAGTTGATTCAGGCAATTCAACGAAAAACGGCTAACCTCGAGTTGCCAAGTTCACTGACGATAGCCCTGAAAGGGGTATCCGGCTTGTGCGTTTTAGGACTAAAAACACAGCAAGCGAGTCAATTTTGTTTTTTAATACTTTTTTGTTTGTTCTTTAGGTTGTTATCTTCGCAGAAACGAAGAAAATCTTTCCTCACGCGTGATGTCCGGACTTTTTTGGAGGGCGAAATTCTTGTTAATGACACTGACCCCGTTTTTTTAAAGTACCTTTAGGTAAAACAACGAAGCCGCCTTCTTTGTCTGCTTGCAAAGAGAAGTGTTTGCTTGCTCCACTGGAGTGGTTTATCGCATCCCGCTTAGCTGTGGCAAGTGCTACATTGAGGAAAACGGGGCCCTGCGTCAACGACCGAATGAGAGAGCACGCAAATGTTTTAAAGGAGGATAGGACTGCGCACTTGTCTGCGCATTGCACGTCTTTTCCTGGCAGTGAACCACTGCTTTTTTTTTATGTCAGGATCCTAGGCAGAAGCCAGAACAAAACCGCACGTGAACTGTTAGAGGCCTACCAGATCCAAATCATTGGTCTAGCCTGCGTGAGTCAAACGACTTACGCTTTATGATTCGGAAATGAGATGGCTACGCATTTAAAAGTGACAACGATGCTTACGGCTGACTGGCACCCTATGTGTGTTTTATGCGTGTGCGCATGTTTGTGTATATGTAGGATGCCTTGCTTCGGAATAAACAGTTGTGAGTGCAGCGGTCGTCTTTCAGTTCCTCTCGCCTCTCACTGTTATCTTTCATTTCGAGTTTTTGCGCTACTAAGTTTAATGTTAAGCGACATGCTTAATTTCTGCTCAGGCAGCCCCGGCGATACTGATGTTGAAGGAAGGAAAGAGTGGAGAATGAAAGGCAGGGAGGTTAACCAGTTCAGCACAACCGGTTTGCTACCCTACACATGGGAGCGGGATGAGGGGGAATGAAAGATAGGGAGGAGAGAGAGAGAGAGCACACAGCACAGCACACACATCGTCAGTCACAGTCCGTCACTCTTGCGTGGTACGTGACATCACTGTCACAGCCGCTTGTCCAAGCCCGTTTCTTTTAAAAAGCGAAGTAGTCCCTTCGTCGCCTTCAGCTTCGATGTCTTCTGTCGACGACATGTGAGAATCACTTCAACTGACATTGGTCTGTTGTCAAGGTGCGCTAGAACGGACGCCAGGGACTGTCTCTGAACATTATATTCAGGACAGTCGCATAGAATGTGTTCTAGCGTCTCCTCGCAAAGACAGGCATTGCAAAGAGCATTGTCGGCCATTCCAATCAGAAATGAATAAGATTTAGTGAATGCCACCCCTAGCCATAAGCGATAAAGCATAGTGGCCTCTCTTCGGCGTAGTCCAGTTGGCATACAGAGATGCATCAAAGAGGGCAGGTGGTAGTGACGATTGCTCCGGTTGGACTGGCCGCTTGGTGTGCACCATAGAGAGAGCGTAATCTTCTGTGCTCGAAGTTTACTGGCTGCGTCGGACCGTGAGAGTGGTATGGCCTCTTCCTGTGTGTCGTCAAGAGCGGCCCGAGCGGCATTATCGGCGTCTTGTTGAAGGATTTTAAAATTGAATTCGTGTGCAGCCTAATGAAGATACCATGCTCTTACTGGCTGACAATAAAATTTTTGCTTACCTTTACTGTTAATGGTCGAAGAGAAGCTCAAAAAAAATGTTAACCAAAGTTCGTCCTGTGGCTTGTACAGAGGGTGCGGACTATCAAAGAGAAACTATAGAGTGCAAATTGGGCCTTGCGGACTATACGCCATTTGCTGACTGTAGTCCGGATAATACGGTACTCTATGAATCTAGCCTCATTTAACCTCCGCGCGCGCTCGGCTCGCTCTCTGGCCATAAATAAAACGACGCAACTGTTGCAGAAAAGACCGAATCTCCAGACCTATTGTAGTTGGGCCTTTAAAGCACTCTCCCAGTACCTACAAGCGAAATGCAAGACTGTGTACAGCCTAAGCGTTCGGCGTGTCACATTTTAATAAATGACACTGTATCGTGTATCCGTGCGGCTTACAAAACAAATACCAACGCGAGCAACTGCAAAGAAATCGCAGCTGTGAACCACTTTCGCAGGTGATGCCACTCTAAGGGATCATCCAGCGATACCATAATTAATAAACATTCCGAGATGCGAACCGTGCCGCCTAAACCAACCGACGCACGCCTTTAATACGCTGGTCAAGCACCGAAAATACAACCGAGTAAGAATTATCGAGAATTTCACAGGAAAATGCGGCTGAGAATAACCTTTCGGGAAATAATGCTCTCCAAAAAACACGAGCAACATCAACCACAAATTATTATTAAAATAAAGGCCTTCCACGTAACGAGCTTTTATTGCGACTACCTGTGCTCAACATATTTATTTTTTTTTCGTAATGTGAAAAAATATAACTAGGTCATTCACGTAGTAAATATTTTCTGGAAATGTGTCAAATGTTAGGGTTGATACGCAGGCAAACTTTGAGGTGTGGGGGTAATTAGAGCTGAATTAAATTCGCTACTCATTTTTTGGGGCTGCTTAGAAGAGTTATATGAAACACAATATTGCGCCGCTGCCTTGGGAGGACAAAAGACGGCGGCGATTTCATAATAAGAGAAATACGAAGCCATGCTAAAGGCTGACGTGTATCGAAAGATTGCAGCTAACTTCAGGTAATAAGAAGTTGAATATGGGCTTTGAAAAATATCACAGCCATAGCACTCCGTACAGATGATTAACCAGCGAAGCTGAAACGTGCGGCCCCGGTGTTTATGACTGGGTTAGTCGCGACCGTTCATTAAATAATTTCTCAATTATTGGTTACGCCTCTGTGTTTCTTAATGAGGCTACGCACACGTTCGGCTGCGACAAAGAAAACGACGTCATTGACGGTATGCCCGCAGTCCGCCATTGTCACGTTGCAGCTTGCGATTCTTCAAAACTAAATTGCTTCAAAATTAAATCTGTCCGTCGTGTAAGACAATGAATGGCTCGTACCCCCCTTAAGCAATGGTTCATGCCCCCGTAAACGCGGCCTTCCCATTACGACGACAGAAGAGAAGTGAAATTCTACGCTGGAATGATGAGCGGCAACGGAGCCAGCTGTGGAAGAGGACAACGACGTTCGAGCCATATTGATGATGATAATTTCTGCGTACAGGTGACAGATGGACGAATGGGGAAGCCATATACAGCTTTGCTGTAACATTTAATGAATACTCTTTTTTTTCGCATTTTTGTGCGATCGCTATGTGGGGCATGCAATTTGTTTTTTTGTTTTTTTTCTTTTCGATGGAGAACTAGGTGAGGCACATTGTTTATAGCCCATTGAAGTAGAAATAATGTTGTGGGTAACGTACGGTAAACGTTTTAACCTTATAGGTGAAATCAGATTTCGTAGAAAATTACTTATTTAAGAACTCCAGAGTGCCTCACTGCCGTTATCCTAAATGTTTCTCAGAGTCCCTAAAGAAATGTACATTACAACGAGTTGGAACTCGGTGGAAACGATAGCCATGTAAGGTGGGATGTGTGGCGAAACATTACCGTTTATATACAAATTAGAAGTATTGCAAACAATGACTGAGACCTGATCTTTTTTCTTATTTTAGTGCGTTATAAGAGGTTCGTAGTTTGTCTTGACAGACTCCCCGGAGAACTAAACAAGATGCTGTTTTTACGTTACAAGGGGCACGTATGGGGTAATGTGTTTCGTAGTGCGTTAGTTGCTTATTCTGCATGCATTTATTAGTACTGAATAGTTAAAGATATTATTAGGTAGCTCATCTGAAAAGAGGCGTTTATTATTCTTTATTGTAGTCCTTGTTACGTTTGTAACGAAATAGTTATGGATCGATAGTGTTGAGTCACGTACATCTAAACTGCAGTATGACATACTAGCTCCGTTCGTCTCCCTACATTTATGTGGCAGGCAATTTTTATTTTATTTTTTTGCTAAGGATGGTTTAGTTCATTTGTAATACGGCACTTCGTTGCCTGCCAGCTAAAATTGTAATATGCGGAGCTCTGCGCTAATAAGTGCTCTTATGACACCGTGAGATCAATTCCAGCACAAATTTTATTGACAGCTTCGTAATTTCAAATACACACACACATATATATATATATGTGTGTGTGTGTGTGTGTGTGTGTGTGTGTGTGCTCGAGCTTCCAATATAAATCCTAATCCTACCGCATTATTGCACAGGAACTACAACCTAGTGGTGATCATATTTTGACTGCTGTCACTGTAGCCGTGGGAATAACGAAAAACATTGAACATACGATTATTCAGATTTTGATTGCTGTCAGAGAGGTCGGGGAAAAGCCCAGAACGTGGGTTACATTAACAAAAAACTGAATTACTACATTGTTGATCATCTACTTATCTGCCTCAGCGTAACGGCAATGATTTCAATATGACGTGTTACATCTGCGTATAATTATTCTTGTTTCATTATTAGTTTTGACATAGCGTTACAGACGTGAACCATGCTACAAATCGTGATTGTACTCGGCCACGATGACGTTCGTGCACCATAATATAGCGCATTTACTGTTTTGTTTCTCACGGTCAACACTTTTCATCGGATTATCACAGTTATCAACTTGTCGCTCGGCGCAAGACGCACCTTTCGCGCTGTTACACTCCTTGTAGAAGCAGCTTCTCGGCGTGCTATAGTAGGCGAAGATGCTAGCCACGATGTCATCAAAGCAAAACCACTTCTACATTCTCTAACATGTGCATCCAGCAAAGTAACACGTTGGTGGCTAAGACCAAATGGAAAATGTCGAGGCATTTAAAAGTAAACGTTCAAATTTAGGACTTCATGGACGTTGTAATTATACGACATTTCATAATTCAGTGACAATTTTGTGCCTTCATGCCAAGGCGCCAACATTATTTTTTTTCCTTCGGCAGGATTTGGCGCAAGGTGTACGGGGAATGAAAGAAAATCAACACAAAGCTTCCAAATCTGCATCATGCAGGAACTCACAATCCAAACGCGTCGTACATGCCGATAACACGTGATCAGTGCATATGTACGCAAATGTTCGTTATGCCGAAGAACGCAGGTTGTACGCACGCGCTATATGAATGAAACCAACCACTCACCAAGAAGTCCCTCTCCAGCTTCGCCTCCGCAATCGTCGTATCCGGAGTCGAAGTAGTTGACTCCTCCGTAGTCGCTACGGACAGCACCACAGACTCATCCCTCTCGACTAACGACGTGAGCGTCGGGGCAACGTCCAGTAGAAACGGCAAATCCGTGGCGGTCGTGGCGTTCGTGACGTTTTTCGCACCGCCATCACCGTGGTCTGGTTCTCGTTCGTCGCGTCTCGCAGTTCTGTTCGGCAGCACGGCCGAGTCGGTCGACACCGAGCTCCAGACTACGGACCCCGTCCTCTGCGTGACGTCATCCCCAGGCACCTCGAATCCGCAGTCTGGTTCTTCGGCTGCTATGACTACGACGCAGTAGCAGACGCTGAGCCAGCGAACTATGGACGACATCTCCGAGTCCGGGCGTAGCCGTGCTAAGCCTTGTTCGATAGTGCGAGGGAAGACAGACCTACGGCCGTTCAGCGCCTTCTGTCCATTTTACAATCAGACTCCTTCCGCTGTAAACACATTGGTGCCGTGTTTCGGCCCGTGTACTAACTAGTCTTAACCAGAAGCAGACGAACGCACAGATCGTCCTCCTGACATCTAGAGCAGACGACGCGATCTGACATCCCGTCTGCAGAAGGACTGTCTAATTTGCGGCTGGAAACCCGGTGAATAGTAACAAAAGGCCGGACGCTGCGCGCGAGACAAAAGCGACCCACAGAAAATGGGACCGCGATGAAAACGCACCCGTTTCGTTGTTCTAGTCGGCCGCGCGTTGGTTTTGTTGTCGTCAAAGGGACGGTCACAGTTGCCTCTCCCTTGGGCGGCTCGCGCTTATCAAAAATCAAGAGGCCAGTGAAAGCGGCGCGGCAAGCAGACGACAATGATGCGCTTCTGCTATGGTCTGGTGACAGAAGCAGCCAATGGCGTCGCTTCTTCCTGGAAACGCCACTGCGCACTCAGTTTTTTATAGAGGGCATGGCAAGGCCTGTAGCATGCAGCAAAAAAGTAAAATGCTTTCAGAAAAATTTAGTTGGCATAAGCTGTTTCTAGATTTAATTGGCTGTCGAGGACAGCTTGTGGATTGCTTTCGCGTGTGGCAAGCCCTTGAGGAATCCTGACAAGTGGAGGCGCCTCAATCATCAGAAATAAAGACAGCCAATAGCATTGTGGTTCCTACTCCGAAAGAATAATGGATATTAGAATTGTTGAAAAGTTGTCGTCCGGAACACGTGAAACAGACAGCATTAATATAGTTTCTATGGTGCTATATCGCTTTATAAGTACGTAATTATATATGGTTAGATCTATTGTCTTTCTACAAGTCACTGGACTAGATACACGGCTTTAGAAATGCCGCAATGCGGTGTGCGTGTGGTGTGTACTATTCCCCTTAAATATTTCTTTCTATTCATCATTATTAGTTCTAACTACTTTGCTTTCTCGCTCTTATTCCCCAGTACAACGTAGCTCACCAGAACAACCTTTGAGTTCAGGCCTACCTGTCTTGCTTTTTGTAAATAAATTTCACTCTCTGTCTCTCACTATAAGATATCCATACTCATTGAATAGCACAAAAAGAACTCTTGTAAAAGTAGGGTAATTATTACGTCCGGTACAATTAAAAAAAAAGAGCCTTTATGTAGATCCGACCTCTGCAGGTGTATCTGAAGCGAAGCTTCTGTCAAGCGGTTGATCAATTGCTATACATTTGCCCATTTCTTTTCTTAATCTTTGGCGGAAATAAACTGGCGGACCTATGTGCTCGCGCACACCAATGGTACGCAATGTCACACGCGCGGCAGTCGCATCAAAGAAGTTATAGTTGACACGATCGAAGTATGTGCTATTTTGGCGATGCTGAATAAATGCGCATGCTTACCTGAGTTTTGCGCATTCTTGTGTCAGACGAGCTGATTTCGAATTTCTGTTTGTGATGTTTTCGTACGTGGTCTTCCATGTATTTAACGAAAAAAGAAGGAAAAGAAGTGCGGTTGTGGCCTAATGGTTAGGGCATCGGGTTGCTGTGCTTGAAGACCGAGCTTCAATACCGTTCTCGGGCATGTAATTTTTTTTAAGTATGGGCGATTGAGCAAGACGGCAGGAGCACCCGGCTGTTACGGTCAGCAAAACACGGGAAGGTTCGCAAAGCAACTCCGCTTTAATAATTATGCCCTCTAAAAGTTGACAAAAAAATTGAAAGAAATGTTACAGCAATTCGCGTCGTCTTCGTTCCCTTGGTGTAAGTGACTGATAGGTCGAAAAAAAAATAATAAGACTTCCTGCCTTTCACTTTTTCAACCTGTCCTTCAATCATAAAGAGTTGCGCGCTAACGTCAACAAAAAGTTATAGAATACAAACCCGCTCAAACTGGCACCCTTGCGAGCTTTAGCGATCAGTGTGCAGGTTCGAATGAATTAGTACAGGTTTTCACAGTGATCACTGGATCATCGCAGGTGAAAATAAATGGGACAAGCTCCCTGCTATATACGGGACAATTCTTACCTGGCGCACGGAAAGTTACACAATTCACCGTAGTATGCAATTCACTGATTAGAAACCAACAAAACAGACGGACGTCACAGGTTTTGAGGACATCGGCTGAGGACTAGTCAAGATTTTATCAGGAAAGGTAGAGCATACAGTCACATTCTAAAATACAAAAGACTCAAGTTGGCAAGCTTCAATAACATCCACTGAACTGCAACGACCAAAATGCAAAAAAAAAAGGACACTTCGAATTCAGCGACGTCCCACTGACTTAGCGGTGCCGGGGTTTCTGCGCGTAATGCAAGAAATTAAACGTCGGCCTTCGTTTTCTTTTCTACTGATCAACCTGCTACCGCGAAGTGAACGAAAATAGAGCTTTTAAACAATGCGTTATCAGTCAAAAGTGATTTAACGCGTTGTTCTTAGGGTTCCTTCACAGTAAGGAAGCAGACGCAACATAGATTATGATAAACATTGGATGACAAAGCAAGCTGAATAGGATGTAAATTTTCCTTAGAGTGTACGCAAGTAAATCTTTATGAAATGTCAACATGCACTGTCAACAGATATGCACCCTTCAGGGTGCATTCTGTCTATAACTCGCACCCTTAGACCATTTAGGGGTGTACATGTGCGAGTTGTAAACCGATTTTGACTCTTAAGGGCCCTTCAATAGAGCCTTGTGAAGGCAGCGTAGTGAATGAGGTTTTACTACTGCTATTATCGTCTAGCACGTTGCTTATCTTTTTGGTTACCTACACATGTGCCAAACCCGGTTTGACCTCTTCCCTGCCCTTTCAACTGAAGCTTAGTGGTGGAACGCCTAATACATATTAAAGAAAAAAGAAGATGGGCGGTTGGAAAACACAGTGCGCGCTGCGCAGGCTTCGCGGTAACTGCGAGATATAAAAGAATAAACAAGGGAAGATAGAAAAACATAGCATCAGACATAACAATCATCCAGCTTTGCATGATAAAGTGTATTTCTTTGCGCCCGAGAGTAACCGACTCCTAGCTGATACACACGCCGTCATGAGTGGCACTATGACATGTTTCCATGAAAATACCTGCTTTCCTTATTAGATTGACCACAGGGTACCAGAAAACGGGCGTGCAACCACATTTTCTGAAATAGGATGGCAAATGTCCTGTTGTCTTATGCCTGGTGCAGTAATTTTTCTTGCTTTGTGTATTTATTTTTTTTATCTTTCAGTATCTACAAAGTTTCTGCAGCGCACACTATGTTGACCCCCCACCCCCTTACACATTTTATACTATACGTATTGCGTGTTTCTCCAATAAATTTAAATTTATAGCGCAGCTCTCGTTCTGTCTGTTTTTCTCCCCTTTGCTTTTTTTCGCACTGCTTGCAACTTTCTTAAACGTGAATTCACACAAATTGGCCCAACTTTTGGTACTTCTTCCCTGCTTGTTCGTTCACAGCGAAGCTGTTCACCTCTAGCCCCTGCATGTATGCCCCGCATGCGTTCCAAGTGGGAGGTGGGGGGGATGTACCCTAGGCGGCTTACGTCCGTATGGAATGGTGACAGGTAGGGGAGAGCGGTCAAGCGTAGAGCCACATCGCTGCAGCAGTGGACACGGGTAGGGGAGAGCGGTAAAGGGTGTGGTGACAGCACTGACTCTCGACTGAAGGAAATGCAGCGTTTCGATAAAGCGTTCCGGTCCTTCCATCGTCCCCATTCTAACTTGGTCAGTCCAACTCTCGTCATGACGTCGTCTACTTATCAGTGCCGTCGTTGATCACGCTGTCGTTTTACCATTGTCATAACTTCAGTAACTTCATCCCGCTGCCGTCTTGCCGTTCTCGTCACGCTGCATTCGTCGTTCCATCGACGTCAATCCTTCTTTGTTGTTCAATTGTAACAATGCTGTCATCATTCAACAGTGATTACTATGCCGCCGTTATCACGCCACCGTTTTGATGGCGTCACCTTCTGCACTCACTATCACGCATCGGTTGTCATACCGTAGTCGCCATGACGCCCTTGTCGTGCCAGCGTGGTCACTTTTGCTTCATCATTCGGCTTTCGCATGCCGTCGACGTCATCCAATTCTCCTTATGTCGACGACGTCACGCTGTCGCCCTTATACCATCTCATTAATTTAAGAACGATCATCTAATTTTCAATTAAATTATTTAAATTATGGGCTATTACGTAGCCAAAACCAACGATCTGATTATGAGGCACGCCGTAGTGGAGTACTCCGGAAATTTGGGCCACCTGGGTCTGTTGAACGTGCACCTAAATCTAAGTACACGGGTGTTTTCGCATTTCGCCCCCATCGAAATGGGGCCGCTGTGGCCGGGATTCGATCCCGTGAACTCTTGCTCACCAGCCCAACATCATAGCCACTTAGCTCATCTCATTTTCATCATGCCGTTGTCGTCATACCGCCTTTGTCAACCCATCGACGCCACTGTGCTTGTAATTCGATAGTCGTTAATGCGTCGGCGTTATACAGTCACCGCCATGTCGCCATGTTGAAGCGTTACTATGGCGAGCAACGTGGGAGGGTACCGGATTATGCCACATATAACCCAAGCAATGGAAGCAACAACTAGAGATGTCAAACTTGACTTCAGAAATACGGCGGGTCACTGCATTGCTCGAACGCTAATCGACTCACCATCGAGAGTCAGCGTGAGATGAGTTCCGCCGTATGTTTTTTCACCAGCATCACAGGACATGCACCGCGGTACCGACGCGAGATTGCAACACGGCGTAGTGCGCTTTATTTCCTACAGTCAGTAATAAGTATACATGTAGGCAGAGGGAGCCAGAGCAAATCAAATAGTGGCGCTTTTCTGGATCTTGGCATTTGGACATTGTCGCTTCCCGGTGTTGGCGTTTCGAGGCAATCAGAGAGGTCGTGGCAGCGCTGTAACTTAATTAGGAATGAGGCGATGGCAAATTCGACATCATGGCAGAATTTGAGAGCAGCCAAAAAGTCACAGGCCTGCGCGGCACACGCAGCACAGTCACAGCGTAAGCTGGTGGAGCGGCTCAAGGGTAGCTCCAATTTCGGCACCACGTCCGCGCGAAACGTGCGGAAAAAAGGCAAGAACAGTTAGCACAAATATACAAACAGCACAATCAATCCTCGAATGTTGTGACGCAATGTGTCGCCACGCTGCATGTTGAGCTAGAGAAGGCATTCGACCTCGGGGCGAATGACTTGCTTCGATCTTTACTGGATTATGTGAATGTAGGCAATGTAATTAGCGAGGGTGTGCGGACGGCGCACACCAGATGCCTCCCACGAGGAGGCTGATAATGAAGGAAGCAATAGGTGAGCGCATACCTGTGCAGCGGGCTCAGTGAGACAACGGCACCCGTTATCACGATTTATATCACGCGCAAGCGTAGATGCCCCGCCTGTCAAATCGGCGAGAACATTATGATTGTCGCCTCGAGGAAAGGGAGCTCCTGCGATGGAGAGCGCTTGAGGTGGAGACACGCTGGGTGGAGAAGATAATCGCAGCGTTCTCGCCCTTTCCGTTTGTGCATCGACGCCGCGGTGCTCACTGTGCATGTGCGCATCGTCCCAAGCCGTGCTCCCTCAAGGGCTGCAGAAGATAGCGTCAACCTTTCCCTTTCCTCAAGAACCACTTACTACTACTACTACTACTTCTTTCCTTGTGTAGCAATACGTGCCATCTCTGTGTAGCACCAGGCGTCGCACCGTCGATATCACTTCTCTGTCCGCGACCGCGTTCATGCCCTTTCCGTTCGTGATTCGACGCCACGGTATTCAGCGTGCATGTTAGCGGTGTCCATACGGTTGAGTGTAACCCATGTGCACGAAGAGAAACGTCATAGTAAATTTGTTGTATCATATATATACTATATATATATAGAATATATATATATATTATATATAATATATATATATATATGAAGGTAGCATTTCTGCGGATCCGGTGTTGAATAAATTAAAAGAAGTGCAGGCGCACGCAGCAAGCCATAACATTGCATTGCGACATATCGGCCGGAGTCCGGCCTTCACACATATATATATATTGTGAAGAGGAGTCAAATAGATAAAAGAGGGGCAGGGTTTTTAAACAGGGATTGTTGACAGCGATGGCCAAGATGGCTGCACACGAGCAGCGTTTCCCCGGCTGATCGTCGTCTTCTTCCTTAATGCAAGGATGGGGCCCGTAACAATAACGGCCTATACGGCCTGCATAAACATATACATATACCTAAATATATGTGGAACCGCACGGCAACGCAGATGGCAACGACGACGGCGCCGTCGGCGTTGCTATCGCAATAAAAAGTTGAAGACTGAAAGGGGGAAAGGAAGTACGGCTGATGGCAGCAGCCAGTGGCAGCGGCATCAACAGGAGAGAGAGAGAATTAACTTTAATGAAAAGAATGGCTCAATGGCCTAAATAGGGGTAAGAGTCAATGTAGATCAATAAATAAACAAAATAAAGACACGTAAAAAAAGGCAAGGAACCGAGGCAACAAAACACGAATGAGTGAGGAAGCAATTTGAAGTCTTTATATGTTAATTTAAACTGGAAATTGAAACTTTTTTGAAAAATGTTAGCAAGCGGTCACTGTATTGAGATAAAAGACTTAATCCCTATACTAAATTCTTCCTGTATTCTTTACTGGCAAGGCTGCGACGCATTCGTGGTAGAAATTTCATTGGAAAAATGTGATTGTGGAACGTAATCCGAGAACTGGGTTTGCTTCAGACAACAAGCACGTGTGAAAAGGGTGCCTTTGGCTCCAATAGCAGTCAAGGTGACTGATTCCAAGTCTTTCCGAACCATTATACCACTTAAGCAAATGGGTGAGCTCTGCTGCCCCAACTATGGAAAGAATGTGTTGAAGGAACGATGTGTGTTCGAGTGAGTACAGCGTTTTCGGGAAGGCCGTGAAGACTTCAAGGACGATGAAAGATCAGGGCGCTCGCCACTTTGTGCGAACATATAAACATTGATTGATCGCGTGTATGTTTCAGTGACCGCCCTCAGTGACCACCCAATGACTGTTAGATTTATATCACAGGCACTTAGTTTGTGAAAGTCATTTGTTCACCGGATGTTGACTTGAATTATGGAAAGGAAAGGTACTTTCGCCAAGACGGTGCCGAAATTGCTGAACCAAAAATTGCGACGAAAAGATTCTTGTATCGTTTGGAAAACTTTAGGTTCTTGCGAAGGGTCATCACCGGAGCCAAAAATGTAAATTTTTGAATATGTCATCAAGTTGAAGTTGCAGATGAACCAGTGGAAAAGAAAGAGGAGCCAGGGCCTAAACTATCGTGGCAAAACAAAGCCAACATTCTGCGCTACGAATCTGTACCTGAAGGTCCAATTGTTAAGGCAGATTTCTAGGTGAACGTGGGATAACGACGACAAAGTGTTTCTCCTGTGGAACGCTGCTATTTCTGTCTCCTGAGTGGTTATGGTTTTCTCATGTAATCCGGGGAACATCGCTCTCCTGCGGGCGGCGATGGATCCCGACCTCATTGTACGTTGTCCTGCATGGCATTGCCTTCGACGCCGGCCTCAAGGAAGCGGAACAGCCGAGATGATGACACCGCCAGTGACAGCACTGAACTGTATACGGCTAGTAGCGATGACTGCGAGGACGGCTTTGTCCCTATGGCGAAACGCAAGGCGAAGAGGAGAATCCTTGGTGGGTCTTCGCCGGGAAGTAGGTCAACCGTGAAGGCCTCCTGTGGTCCGCCGCGCCACACTATCTTGTTTGTTCCCGTTGATACTTCGGCCAACCTGAGGAGCATGAATAGGCAAGTCATCTCGGTACGTCTTGAAGCTCTCGTGCCGAATCAGATAATCGACATTCGAGTTAATGCCCGTAAGAATGTCCTGGCCATAGACGTCGAGCAACCGGCCGCTTTGCACACCTTGCAAACTGTCCCGGAGCTTGGCGACATCAGAGTCCGTGCTTACATCCCGCAGGACAGAGGTATGACAACGGGCGTCATATATGATATCGACATCTCTATACCGAATGCTGACCTTCCTGTCCTGGTCAAGCCAGCTGCTGACATTACGGACATACTGCAAGTTAGCCGAATAGGCAACTCCCGTTGCGTCAAGGTGATCTTCAAAGGCGACTGCCTTTCTTCACATGTGAAGGTTGGTCATTTTCGTCATGTCGTTCGAGCATATATTCCGAGACCTCTTCAATGCCACAAGTGCTTGAGAATGGGCCACGTGAGTGGGGTATGTAACAACAAGCCAACTTGCCCGCGTTGCGCCGAACCCCACACAGCAGAGTCTTCCAAAGCGACTACCTTGAAATGCAGAAACTGCAATGGAGATCATGATGCCTCATCAAACGACTGTCCACTAATCAAGAAGAAGATAATCTTGAGCAAATGGTGAAGGACGGCTCGTCACGAAAGGAAGCGATAACGACTGTTAAAAGACGACGTTCCCGTCGACGGTGCACTTCCAAGAAAGAACAAAGTACTGTCTTGTCCCCAGAGTGCTCCTTCACGCCACCGCCACCGCCGCCACCGCCAAGCACCCTACACCTACATGGTCAGACGAATACCGAAGCTCAGCAAAAATCTGAAGCTGCTTGGCCAGCTCTAGCCCAGGCACACTTCTCAGAGGATCGACAGCATCGACTACTGCCGAGCACTAATTCGGAAGCAGATAATCAAGCTGCCCAAGATGTCCAGGTCGTTGCTGTTCTGAGGTCACTGGTGAGTGTTATCCGCTCTCTTCTGAATACCGTGCAAGCACCATCCGCTAAATGCGCACTGCCAGTCCTAGACTCCCTTGAACCCTTACTTGCGGGTCTACAGTAACAAGATGGCTCGCCATCCACAACCACTGCGACCTTTCCGGGAACAATCAAGTGCGCTTCCATACTTCAATGGAATGCCAGAGGTCTGCAGTCACGGATGTCAGAATTTCGGCAGCGTTTTTGAGAACAAGTTCCCGATTATCATCATTTGTGAACCTCATTTTTCAAAAACAATTCGACTGTCGGGTTACGAGTAAGTTGTTTCTTCATCATGCGTTGAACGAAGTCAAGTTGTTGTGTATATTCGCAAGGAGCTCCCATATGTTCCACAAAAAGTGCAGCCTCACAACGACAATCATTACGTGTGTCTCCGTGTCAAATAGAAGAAGGTTTCATTCACACTAATAGGCGCCTACGTATCACCATCACGTCGACTTGATCGACAGAGACTAAACGACATACTCACAAAAACTCCAGGTCCTTGGATAATCATGGGTGACTTTAACGCCCATAATCCACTTTGGGGAAGCTTCAGGACTAATCAACGAGGCACGAGACTAGTTGATCTCGCTGCCGAGCACGGACTGAGAGTTTTGAACGCTGGCAGCCCGACTTATCTCCAAGGAGCGACTTACAGTAGCTGTTTGGACTTGACAATAGTGTCTCATAGTTGACATTCTAAAGTTCAATGGTTCACAGACATTGAAACTCATGGCAGCGACCATATGCCTACCTACATTAATGTCAGAGGCTTTGACAGTTCTATTTCACCTATGTTGTCAAGACAGCATAGCCAGTCAGTCTGACTGGCAAGCATACCGAGTTTCGATCGAGGACAAGTGCAGACATGAACATCCCGAGCCCCTTGAAGACATTATCATACCAGCGCTGCAGGCTTCTACGCGGACGTATACACCATCGACAAGACACACAGATTTCGACCAAGAACTGGAGAGGCTTGGTGCGATCCGCCGGCGGGCCGAGAGACTATATTGGCGTACTAAATCCATTTATGACTTGAGGGAAGCCCGACGCATTCAGAAGAAAATTCAGCGTGAGATGAACAAACTTCAGGACCGACGATGGAAAAGCTTCTGCGATTCCCTGGATCCTCGCAAGCCGTTATCCCCCGTGTGGAGAACTCTTCAGGGTCTTCGATTACTTCCACAACAACGTCGTCCCTTCACAACACTCGCTCTACATCAAAGTCGACCAGTGCTTGAAGTCGCTGGTGATTTTTGTGCAAAGGTTACTGGTGACATCGTTCTACTGATGGACCTCTCACTAAATGACCTCCCCGTCGCTAGAGATCAAAGTATGGAAGTGCCGTTTACTATGGAAGAAATGCAAGCGGCTTTGGCTATGTGCAGGCGGTCGTCATCACCCAGTCCCGATGGGGTGACCTACGCTGCCTTAAGACACTTGGGTTCAACAGCGCAATGCTGTTTGCTGGATATCTTCAATAAATCTTGGCATGACGGCGTAGTCCCCGACGAGTGAAAGTGCAGTCGACTGGTGCCTGTACTGAAGCCTTGAAAGTCTCCGCTGGACCTTACATCGTACCGACCGATTGCACTTGCGAGTTGCATCGGTAAGGTCATGGAGAGGATGTTGCTGACACGTCTGTAGTGGTACCTTGAATACTATAACATCTACCCTGAGGCTATGGCTGGTTTTCGACGTGGACGGTCTTCAATAGACAACGTCATTGATCTTGTGACCTCCGTGAAACAACGAAAAAGCTCTCAAGCGTCTCTATGTGGCACTCTTTGACGTAAAAGGCGCCTACGACAACGTGACCCACGAAGTTATCTCCAAGCTATTGAGGCTGCAGAACTTGGAGGCCACGTTTTCAGATGAATCTGAAAACGTGGCCTATCTCTCAAGGATATCGGTGTTTGTTGTTACAGAAGATGGCCCGACAAATAGATGTATTTCTAGTCGTGGTGTCCCACAAGGCGGAGTGTTGAGTCCGACTATTTTCAACCTCGTTCTAGTGGGGCTTACCGAAACGCTACCACAGACCGCCAATGTCTCGCTTTACGCAGGTGATATTTGCATCTGGGCGTCCGGCGTGACACGGCCACAAGTGCGCGCTAGAATACAGAAAGCAGCAGCCCTGACAGTGGCATACTGTGATGATGTGGATAGTGGCGTGCGGTGGCGAGAAGACCTGCTTCGAATGATGACTGTGTTGTGGCTACAAGAAGAGGATTGGTGATGATGGTAATGGAAGATGACGACACGTGCCACGAACGAAGAAGAGACGAGAGCGCGCAGAGCGTGAGAGCGAGCGGCAGCCTCGAACGCAATCTCGCAAAACGGCGGCTCCAGGCTCGGGTACCGGCGACCGGGTGTCCAGCTACCGTGCGGACCCGGTCGGAGATCCAGTTCGTGGCTGGGCTTTCCTGCGCGCCAGCGGCCTGCTGTGATAGCGGCCTGGTGCAGTGCTTCCTGCTTGGACCGGGACGCCTGAGCTACCAGCCTGCTGAGCGAGCCCGAGGACTGGCGACCGGGCGTCCTGCTACCGTGCGGACCTGGTCGTGGATCCCGCTCGTGGCTCTGCTCTCCTGTGTACCAGCGGCCTGCTGTGATAGCGGCCTGGTGCAGTGCTTCCTGCTGGCCACCGGGGCTCCTGAGCTACCTGTCCGCTGACCGAGCCCGACGTTATAGCGGCCGAGGCGTTACAGGCCAGGCGTTACTGGCCAGCTACAGCAGTGGCCTGGTGTTCTACCGGCCTGCTGTTTTCTTCCTGCTGCCACGTCGCGACAAGGTGCGGCGCGACAGCAGCGACGTACCACAACGACGCTCCACCGTCACAACCACCGTCACGGGCACCGCAGTGACGAGGCACACGGGCGAGTGGTGACGCATGAGTGCTAGGCACATGTTTATATAGGACAAACGATTCGCGGACTCTAGTCCACGTACATGTAAATCGTCTGTATGTAAATAGTCTGTATCGTGCTAGCGTGTCTGTTAAAGTCTGTGTTTCGTGTAGCAAGCTCCCGTCTGCCGTCTCATTATTAAACGGATCCTGGGCCCAACTGGAAACACCGGCAAGTTTGTCGTTGTTTTCCTCATCACACATACCTTCGCCAACAAGGTCTGAATATATCTACGGAAAAATGTGCAGTAGTGGCATTTACACGAAAACCGATGTCTTTCTACCCGGTGTGCATCGAGGGCCACTAAATCGCATATAAGAAAACTCACAGGTTTTTAGGCGTTGTTGTGGATCGAAACCTCACCTGGAGTCCTCATGTCTCCTACATGAAGAAAAAACTCACTTGTATTGAGAATATGTTTAAGTTCATAGCTGGAAAATCGTGGGGACCATCCGTGCGCTCTATGTTACAGCTATACACGACACTATTTCTCGGATTTCTTCGCTACAGTCTTCCAGTCGTGTCGAATACATGCAAGACTAATCTCCTTGCACTACAGAGCGTAGAAGCCCAAGCACTTCGGACATGTCTTGGCCTTCCGAGATGTTCTTCGACAGCTGCGACGATTGGCACTGCACAGGAGCACCCGATCACCACCTATATCGTCGCATAGAGGCTAAGAGCGCACATTCGACACCTTTCACGACTACCATCCCACCATTTAGCCGGTTTGCCAGCGCGACGACCACAGGCTACATACTGTAGTATTGTGACGAGACAACACGAGTCGATACCTTCTGGCTTCAAGCCTGCAAAACGCCCAACATCGGCATTGTGGTGTCTCCGGCAAATTCACGTGTGCCTCTCAGTTCCTGGGATTGCTAAGAAATCAGACCTGTCACCCTTAGCCCTGCAAAATTTGTCCCTGCTTGGCCTACACGAGTCTTATCTTGACCGAATACATATTTACGCGGACGGTTCAACCAATTCCAACAGCTCTACCGGAGCAGTGGTTGTTCCATCGGACGCCGTCTCCTTGCATTTTAAATACTCTCACAACACCACGTCGACAGCAGCAGAACTTGCGGCTCTTCAAGGTGCAATCCATTACGTGCTCCAGCAACAACCAAATCGCTGGGCCATTTTCTGCGATTCGAAACCAGCCCTACAAACTCTGCAGTTTGCCCTACGTCACGGGTTACACGAACAGCTAGTGTACGAAATAAGGCAAGCTCATCACCACGCGATCGAGAAAGGACACGACATTGTATTTCAGTGGTTGCCGAGCCACTGCGGAATTGTTGGCAACGACAGCGCCGATGAAGCTGCTCGCTCGGCTCATCAAAAACATCAGCGAGTGCCTATACCACTCTCAAGAACGGACGCTGCGCGGCAACTTCAATCACTTGCTCGCCCCATGACACATCAAAGATGGAATTCACCAGGTTTCAGCAACTCACGCTTGCATTCTCTCGACCCTAAATCGCGACTTCGCCTGCCACCAGGACTCTCTTGTAGCGAAGCAACTTCGCGTGTGGTGAGGCGTCGCATTTACAAATTCCTATTAATTCCTAATAGGAATGGCTAACAGTGCGGCATGCAATTCGGGCTGGTGCGATGAGACGCTAGAGCACCTTCTGTGCCATTGCCCAGGTTTTGACGCTCAACGACGGATTCTTCAAGCTCAGCTCAGCATGTTAGATAGCAAAGTTCTGTCAGAGGAAAAGATTCTGGGACCATGGCCTACACATTCTTGCATGCGAAAGGCCACAAAAGCGCTTCTTCACTTCTTGAAGGAGACTGGACTGTATGAACGCTTGTGACAGTGGACCTTCCTGTGCGACTGACTGTGTGAATGACTGACTCTTTATGACGTTTTTTATATTCTCGCTCTTTATCTATTATTCCCCCTTCCCTCTCCCCAAGCGTAGGGTAGCCAACCAGGCACGCCCTTGGTTAACCTCCCTACCTTTCCCTTCTCGTTTCTCTGTATCTCTCTCTCTACTTGAAGGTCGTGAAGCTTCTGATATATTCTGTGCGTCGCGTTCGACAAAGCTTGCCGAAACAGGAGCGCTGAATTCTCCACCACGATAGCCCATGCCCCTATGCGCATTTCACATTGATATTTCGTGAGATTTTGCCGCACAATTCACATCACTGCGCAGGAACACCTTCCCTACTTGCCGGATTTATCCGCCTGCGACTTGTGCTCCAAGGGCGGCATTTAGGGGCTGTGTCGGCAATTCAAAGCAAGCTACATCGCTGCTTAAGCGCTTAGCTGACGAGGATTTCCAAGGGTGCTTGCAGGAATGGAAAAATAGGTGGCACGAGTATATTTTATCTAACGGGCAGTAGTTTGAAGATGACCCCATTAATGTACCTGAAAGTTTCTGAAATGTTTTTTTTTTTTCATTTTTGAACGCTCGTACTCGAACATTTCGGACGTCGTATCTCTGGTGTCTAACTTTACGCAAGACATTGAATACACTGTGAACCAATGTGGAGCGACGTACTGCGATCAATGTTGTTTTCAAAGGCTACAGTGCCCAGTGAGTCGAAAAAACAACTCATGCTCATGGCTCACTCGAACTCCGACTCACAAATATTCTGCGCAGCCGGGCTCATTCGGACTCAAGCTCACCAAAATTTCATTCAACCGGGCTCATTAAAACTCACCGATAGATCTGAGTGAGGCTGAGTCAGTCGACTCACGGGTGAGTTTGCCGATCTGTGTGTGGCTGTGGCGCGCATATTTATTTACATTTAGTTATGCTGTAAGCTACCTTACACCATAGCGCCCATTGCCCGCTGAGTAACTAATACAGCAAGATTTGGCGAAGATGCGGGCCTGTGTGGCAGGAGTTACATTTACATCTGACGTTCTGTTCTGTATAGCCTGCAATCGAGTCCTATAGACACGCCCATGCAAGTTCCGTTATTATTGCGATAGCAATTATATGGACACTCCAAAGCGGATTTCTGCCGTCAGCGTCGCCGTCGCCGTTGCCGTGAGGTTCCGTAAGACGTCAACGGCGATGAAATCTTCGCCGCGCTCCGGATGCTGTATGTGCGAGTGAAAGGGCATGAGGGATGCGCGCTTTCACGGGGAGCGAACGCACGTCGGTAAGCAAACGCGCGTTCTGCGCCGTGCTCCCTGAAGGGCTGCGTCTCTTTCCTCCGTTACAATCATCATATATAGAGAGCAAACGCGACTTCTGCAGTGGCGCGAAATGCCGTGGGGGGACCGGATGGAGGGAGGGGAGGCGACGTTTAGCTGCGGCACCAAATGCGTATTTATATCAAAACGTTTCGAGGCGAGAAGGTAGGTAAGATGTCCAACTCTGCTCGACGAGTGTTCTATTCTGATCTCGTCAAAAACCTCCGAGCCGCCCCCAGAGGCACCGGCAACAGTCACCAAAGCCACGCGTGTTCGGTGCCAACGCGGATGAAACGCCGACGGCGTCAACAACAGTTCTGCGCATTGCTAGTGCTGCTGCATGTCCAAGTTTATACAGCTGATGAAACTACTATCCATACTCCGTATAGCTCTCTATTAATTTGCTATCGCAATTGATGCTTCGCCTTTCGGGTGAAACTACAATTTTATCGAAGGGTTGAAAGTTGCAAGCTGTTAATTTTTTTTGCTTGTCTGAATTAGCGCGCTTGGTACATTGCGGATTTTTTGCGAATCTTTGTTGCTTGCTGTACAGTTCGACGTACAGGGGAGGAATAACTTTATTGAAAGGGGTTGGGATGAAGGTTATGAGGTCGATGGGTGGTGCCCCAAGTCCAGGGCTCCACTGGCTTCTGCCGCCTGCCTGACGTGGCACAAAAGCGCTAGCTGCACCTGCGGGTCAGAGCTGGCGAGTTGTGCCTCCCCGTTGCTCCAAAGTATTCGTTAATTGAAATTTACCTAAAAAGGTATTTAAATTTGGTGGTCTATTTTGGCAGCCCCAAGACAAGTGATATAGCGATGGCGAGCCGCCACACCACGGACAGGCGTACCCATACTGCGTTGGAGTGAGTGAGTGAGTGAGTGAGTGAGTGAGTGAGTGAGTGAGTGAGTGAGTGAGTGAGTGAGTGAGTGAGTGAGTGAGTGAGTGAGTGAGTGAGTGAGTCAACTTTATTTGGTCCACGATAGACGCGAGTAAACTCGACGTCACCTGGCTAGGCCCACTCGGGGACCATCAGGTTAAACCTGACGGCCCTCTCGCGGGCCCTCTGGACGGCCAGGATTTGGGAGGTCTGATCTTGGGCCTTAATAAGCATCATCATTTCGTCTTGGGTGAAAGGCCAACCGGCAGAGGCGCAGCCCCACTAGACATGCTCGAAGTCCGCATAACCACCCCACAGGGGGCAGTCCGGGCTTGGGAACCGTTCGGGGTACATTGTGTGCAGTGCCGCAGGGCTCGGGTAAGTGCTTGTTTGTAGAAGTCTGAGAGTGACTGCCTGGGCCCTGCACAGCGATGAGTGCCGCAGAGGCAGGAGTCTTCTTGATAGGTAACTGTGTTTGCAGATCTCGTTGTACCAGCAGAGAGGCTCGGGTCGATCAGGAGAGTACGCATTACCCGGCGCACGGTCAGTCATACCTCGTGCAGCCGAGTGTGCCTCCTCGTTGGGGTTGAGCGAGGCACCCTCAATATTTCCAAGGTGCGCAGGGAACCAGACCAATGAGTGATGTTTGAGGTCTTTAGCGTCTTGGATGATACGTAGGGCTTGGGGAGCCACCATTCCCATCTGAAAGGCCCTGATAGCGGTCTTGGAGTCTGAATAAATCGTGTCATTTACATAGGCCGTCAATGCAAGAGCAATGGCAACCTGTTCTGCAACGCTGGAACTAGAAGTGCGGATGGTAGCGCAGCTGATGATTTTCGAATCACAGTCGATGACCACTGAGGAGAAGGCTTCTTTTTGAGCGCACGAAGCAGCGTCTACACAGCATGTTCGATCCTTGTCCAAGCGGGCACTGGCGAGCAGAGCTTTACCCCTGGCTTGTCTTCGTCCTTCGTTGTAGGTCGGATGCATATTGCGTGGCATTCGGTGTATGGAAATCTTGGATCTTATGTCATTGGGCAGCTTCACAGCGTCGGGACCGACGACCGTGGGGTTACGTCCCAGCATGGCAAGTATGGCTCGGCCCGCTGGGGTGCCGGACAGTGTGACAAACTGAGAAAACTCTTGGTCTTATATAATTGCTTCGAACGTGTTGTGAATGCCCAAGTTGAGGAGGTCGTCTGTGTGCGTTCGGACAGGAAGGCCAAGGGCAAGCTTGAATACTCTTCTGATTAGGGCATTGATCTTGTTGCGCTCCGACATGAGCCAGTTGCGCATGGCCGCCGAATAGGCGAGGTGGCATAGCACAAATGCGTGGATAATCTGGATCAGATAGTCCTCCCTGATCCCGCGGTACCTGTTGGCGATTCTTCGGATCAGTCCGAGGGCACTTTCGGTCTTGGAACAAATGCGTTTGACGGCGGCTCCTTGGCCCCGTTAGACTGGATAAACATTCCTAGGACCCTGATAGTGTCCACCCGCGGAACTGGGGAGCCGTTACCAGTGAATAACGTAATGTGGCTCTCCGTTGCTGGCTTCCAGGACCGGTGAGAACCGCCTCTGGGCCTCTTATTGTAGAGTAAGAGCTCGGATTTGGCGGGCGAGCACCTTAGCCCAGTGAGGATGAGATACCGCTCCGTCACATCGATGGCCTCTTGCAAAGCACCCTCGATCTGACCCTCACATCCGCTGGGGCACCAGATGGTGATGTCATCCGCGTAGAGCGTGTGGTTAATGTTCGGGATCTTGTTCAAGGCCCTCGACAGGTTGATCATGGAGATGTTCAACAGCGTTGGGGAGATCACTGCCCCTTGAGGTGTTCCCTGAGGCCCTAGCTGAACTTCGTGGGTCAAAAACTTGTCAATCTTGAGTCTAGTGGACCTCGAGGAAACGAAGAAAAACTGCGTTGGAAAAATTTTGTGTAATCTTTGTAGGTTTGGAAAGACCACCGTTTAAATCCTGCGGAGGTGTACGGCGTCCTCCCCTTCTAATGATTTGTTGGGGGGGGGTGCTGCATTTTTGTAGCATGCCGCGCTGGTGAGCAAGAACTTCACGAGGGGCCACTCGGGATAGGTCGTTGTCCTCCTCGCTTGACTCCTCGACGTACATGAATTACTCCACGGCGACGTTGCACTGCACCTGAAAAGCAGCTACCGAGGTTGCGTTTCTCATAGTTTAGGTGCTTTGTTTCGCAGTTGCATCAACTTGCACAGACGACCTGGTACCTTACCAAGAACTGCAAGCTTGAGCCACATTAAACATTAGTTGCAGTTCTAAATAAAGATATTTACTTGTTTATTACATATGCTTCTGGTCTGTGGATTCAATTGGAGGAGGGGGGGGGGGGGTCTTTTCTTTCTTCCACTATGATTGTCATGTGGAGCATCGCCTGCGTCACACGTGACGCCAAGCAGCACCGGAAGGAATGTGAGGCGTTTCAATGCTATAGCATTCTCGTGAGCAGTGGGATTGCTACTGCAGCTCAGGCGACCACGCACCGCGTCAAAGCAGAACAGAAAGTTGAGCGAAAATGTTGCGCGATCATATGTAAAGCGCCCGCACTTTTTTCGCATAAAGGGCAGCTTTGGTTGCACAAAAAGATAACAACATAACGAGTGTCACAACTGAGTTGAGGTTATTTGATGTCATTTGAGTCCTGCCTTTAGCGTGGTAATCGTTTGAACCCTATCGCAGGCTTTGAGCCTTTACCCAACGCTTCCCCTCTGACGTGCCCTAGCATAGTAGCGTAGCGTCCACAGTACCTTCTGAACCTTTGGTTGAACCGGTTCAGAACGGTTCCTGTAGTAAGTACCGGTTCGGCTCCAAGATGGCGGGAGAATGTTGCTTCGGCTCAGTTCCGATTCTGCTGAATAACGGTTCCGTTCCGGTCCAACACCTTAGCTTTACCGCAACGATTTTTCAAATTTCTTCACTACTAGAGGAGGGGAGGTAAATGGAGATGTTGCCTTGTCACACTGATAGAATGTGTGCTTCACTGCTAGCTGCTACTAGCTTCCGCAAGCGAAATTCCTCACCAACCTTATCTCTCTTCTTTCCTGATTCTGTCCCCCTCCACCCCTTCCCCAAGGTTTCCGAAATAAGGGCTGGAGAACATAGCGCCATCTTCCTCTCGACAATCACACTTTCTATACTTCTCTGCTATCTGCCATACCGTACCCGAGGACGGTGGCACATTTGCGTCACAATCCCCGCCTCCCTTTGCTTTCCTTCTATGCGGCTAGGTGCACTAGCAGTGGCGGTTCCGCAGGTTCGCAGTGGGTGATTTACCAAAGTGACGAGCCATAATCGGTGACGATGCAGGCAGTGTATCCAACGTGGGGGTGTCTACGCGTGTGACCTTGATTCTCCCGGCACGAACAGGCTCTCTCGAGAGAAAGTGCCATGGTGGTATGAGCATGTCTGTATCGGCGCACTGGCTATCGATTGAAATTTCAGCTGATGTTTTGCAGAAGCGATCGCCAGCGCGTCATCTAGTCGCTGAGTTGTCTGTTTGCATCGCCCAAGCATAGGGAGGCGCCCTTTAATCATGTAATGCCTGAACACAGTTCCACGTCAAGGAAAACTGGAACAATTTGTTCAGCTTCATTTCTTGCCACGTACAGGTCATTTCTACAAAAAGTAATCGTATGTTTCATGAGTTATAGCTTAATTCCCCTAATACATTATATAATCAATTGGAACCCTAATGAAAAGGATGGCTCAATCGCCTAAATAGGGGTGAGAGCCAGTGCGGATCAATAAATAAACAATATAAAGACACATAACAAACGGCAAGAAACCAAGGAAACAAACAAATGAGTGAGCAAGCAATTTGAAGTCTGCATGTGTTAGTTTAAACTGGAAATTCAGAATTTTTGAACAACCTTAGCAAGTAGTCACTGTATTCAGATAAAAGACATATTCTTTATACCAAATTCTTCCCATTTTCTTTATTGGCAAGGCTGCGACGCGTTCGTGGTAGAAAGTTCATTGGAAAATGTGATTGTGGAAAGCAATCCGAGAATGGGGTTTGCTTCAGACAATATGCACGTATGAAAAGTGTGACTTTAGCTTCATAAGCGGTTGAAGTCCCGTACGCTCAACCATTACAGCACTTAAGCGAATTCGCGAGCACACATCTTTCCTCTGTTCGAGTGACTATACAGCGTTTTCGGGAAGGCCGTGAAGACTTCAAGGACGATGAACGATCTGGACGCGCGCCAGCTTTTGCGAAGATATGAACATTGATTGCGTGTATGTTTTGTATGGAGCTCAGTGACCACCCAAAGACTTATATTTATATCACAGGAACTTCGTTTGTGAAAGTCATCTGTTCACCACATGTTGACGGAAATTGTAGCAAGGACAGGTATTTAAGCGAAGATGGTGCCGAAACTGCTGAAGCAAAGTTTGTGACGAAAAGATTCTTGTATTGCTTAGAAAACTTCAGATTCTTCAGGTCGTCACCGGCGACGAAACTGAAATTTATGAATACGTCATCAAATTGAAGTTGCAGAGGAAGCAGTGGAAAAGAAAGATGACGCAGGGCCGAAACTATCGTGGGAGAACAAAGCGAAAATTCTGCGCTATGAATCTGCAGCTGAAGGTCAAGTTGATAATGCAGACTTCTACGTGAAAGTCCTGAAGCTTCTGATATATTCTGTGCGTCACGTTCAACCAAACTTGCCGAAACAGGAGCGCTAGATGCTCCACCACGATAGCGCATACCTCTACACGAATTCACATTGATAGTTTGACACATTGAGGTTTTGACACACAATTCCCATCACTGCGCTGGAACACCCTCCCTACTTGCCGTATTTATCCGCCTGCCACTTGTGCTCCATGGGCGGCATTTAGGGGTTGTGACGGCAATCCAAACCAAATGACATTGCTGCTTAAGCATTTAGCAGACGAGGACTTCGAAGGGTGCTTGCAGCAATAGAAGAGGAAGTGGAACCACTATCTCTTGTCTAATGGGCAGTATTTTGAAGATGACTCCATTTATGCACCTGAAAGTTTCTGAAATGTTTTTGTTTTCATTTTTGTAACGTACATACTCGAAAATTTGGGACAGACGTCGTGTTCCTTGCGGATCCAAGTTCTTCTCGTCCATAGACCTTCGATCAGGCTATTGGCAAATCTCGGTACGTGACATGGACCGCGAGAAAACTGCCTTCGTAACACCTGACGACCTATACCAATTCAATGTTATGCCTTTAGACTTTTGTAATGGCCCTTCAAGCTTCAAAAGAATGATGGACTCCTTACTCATCGGCTCTAAATGATCTACATGTCTGTGTTATATGGACTCCTTACTATTCGGCTATAATGGTCTATATCTCTGTGTTTCAGAGTGGCAAAAATATATTTTGTGTTGTCTAACGCCCTCCAGACGGAAAACTTTAAAAATTTTTTTTCATCGTTAGAAGCCCTTTTTGATTATGAGTCTATAAATGAGCATGTGCTATACCTTTCCGGTGATATGAATATTGATATGCGAACCGCGTCACCAGAGCAGACAGAATTTGATTCTTTACTCGATTCTTACGCTCTTGTGAATGTAATTACTGTACCAACGCGCGTAACTTGTTCCACTTCATCTACTTTAGATTTAATTATCACTAACAACGATAAAGGCACTATAACTTCCGGAACTTTGATAATTGACATCAGTGATCATTTTACAGTATTTGCTTTTATTGCTAATACCCACCCTAAACATGCATCTAAATCACCGGCGTATTATTATCGCTGCATTGATTCAAAAGCCCTCGACACCTTTCGTAATGAAATATCTACTGCCGACTTCTTCCATATATTGTCCCTGTCTGATGTAGATGTCGCATACGATGCACTAATGAGTGAATTAAAACACATATATCAAAACTGCTTTCCTGTAAAATGCTCTCGCAAACGAAAATCGAGAAAACTGTGGATTACTAATGCCTTACTGAAAAAATAGAAAAAAGAACGAAACTATATGCGCAATTCGTTAAATCCAAGGATCCAGTCAAATTGTCTCAATATAAAAAACATCGCAATAACTTGAACAATGAACTACACAATGCCAAGTACGAAGACTTCAGCTATTTGTTTTCAGATAATTCTAGCACGAACCCTCAGCATCGATGACATCAACTAGGTAAACTACTTGGACGTCACTACAACAGTGGTCCAAACTGCATTATGAGCGATGGTGCTGTGCTGACAGGGCGCGATCTCTCGAATGACTTTAACAATTTCTTTGTGAATATCACAGATACACTCTGCTCTCCTATTCATTCGACAAACACGTCAATTCACCAAGCAACAGGAGTCTCGATGTCGATGTTCATGTCCCCTACAACCGAAAATGAAATAATTTCTGTATTCAGAAATCTTAAAAACAGTAGGGCTTTAGATAATAACGGTTTTCAAATAAAACCTCTAAAATATGTAATTGATTTGTTAGCCCCAATCTTAACATACATATTCGACATTTGTCTCAGTAGTGCGATATTTCCTAAGCAGATGCAGATTGCGAAAGTTATTGTGATACACAAAAGAGGCGATACCTCTGAATTGTCAAATTATAGGCCCATTTCTATTCTACTGGTAATTTCTAAAGGTATAGAGAAAATTATTCACACGAGAATAACTAATTTCTTAGACAAGCATTCTGTTTTGTCGAATGATCAGTTCGGGTTCAGACCAAAAAGATCCGCTGAGTTGGCACTTCTCAAGCAAAAGGAACTCATCATAAATGCATTTGAAGACAAGCTCCTTGTCCACGTAATTTATATTGACTTTTCCAAAGCCTTCGATTTGGAAGGCTTTAGATTTGGAAGGGCATGATTTAATCAATCATGACTTGTTAATAAATTAACTAAGTCACTATGGTATAATGGGGATTCCTAATTCCTTGATACGGTCATACCTTCAGCATCGCAAACAAATTGTAGTACACAATGATGCTCTGTCTGATGGCCAATACATAAAATCGGGCGTGCCGCAAGGCAGCATCTTAGGCCCTTGGTTGTTTTTAGTTTACTTCAGTGATATGTTTTACACTAAGCTACCGATGAACCTTACTGCCTACGCTGATGACCTTACGGTGCTCATTGCGGGTAGAAGAGAAAATGACTTATCCTCTACAGGTAATGAGTTTTTTGCAGTATATGTATCAGTGGTCGCAGGAAAATTACCTAAAGGTGAACACAAGCAGAACTAAAGCCACGGTATTTCGAGCGAAAAACAAAGTTGCAAAAGATATTATGCTTAGGCTTGGGGACAACTGTATTGAAATCGTGCGTAGTATCAAACGTCTGGGAGTAACCTTCTCGGAATCGCTTAATTGGGATGCCCAAATTAATAACAAACGATCAAAAATGAACAAAGTGAATTGGGTGCTAAGTCGTCAACGGTATGTACTATCAGCTAGAATTAAACTGTTAATCTACAACGCATTCTTAGTTCCAATACTTAACTATTGCCACATTGTCTGGGGCACAAATACGAAGCATAATTTATCTGAGATTATTGTTACTCATAAACGTGCGATAAGGTTGGTTGCTAACATACCATGGTATGCCCACACAGAAAACTGTTATTCCGAGTTTAACATCATTCAAGTGGCTAATATTTATGCCTTCAGGTTAATTCTTATGTACAAGAATGCTATTAGAACAAACAACGCAGATGCGTTGACACTATTCAACCTTCAAAGCCATGTGCCCACGTAGAATGTACGCCGTTGCACCACACGGTCTATACACCGTTTTGTCGGACTGTGTACCGATTTCAATCAAGCGCCTATAAACTTCCCCGTTACCTTAACACACTTGAACGAAATAACATCTCACTGTAAGAATTATCCAAAAATAAGTTAATTAGCGTTTTGCCCCTCCTGCGCTAATGGATGGTGTTTCATTCAGTTTTTTTTTTCATGTTGCGTTATTGTTTGTTAAATAACACAATGTTAACAAACGCACTAGAGCTGTTCTCATTATTGTGCGTATATTTTCTTACTGATCCCTACTGTAAGTATTTTTGCCCTTGTACGTTTGCAAATTCTGAATGTATTCCAATGTTTTAAGTATTCCTCTGCGTTTGTCATAACTAAGCTATTTCCTCGCCATACTGTCATGTGGGGCGTAATGGGCTTCTCTCAAGCCGCTGAATGCGGCTTTTACCCTTACGTCCGCTCTTATTCTGTATTCTGTGGATAGAGAAATAAAGATTATTATATTACTATTATATTATATACACATGTGATAGTGCTTACACCGACTTTCGCGAGTGACCTAACGCGTCTGTCGGCCATTCTGGATGTGTTTCGACGCACCCGGCTGCAATTGAACTCATCCAAGTACAACTTTGGACTTCGTCACATTACCGTTCCAGGCCATCTCGTCAGTGCCGCTCGCATTCAAGGACAAGATTCGCACTGTCCAGAACTTCCCTGTTCCGTCTTCTGCCGCAGAAATAAGAAGTTTTGAGGGACTACGCTCATATTTCCGTCGTTTCATCAAGAACTTCGGCGACACCACTCGCCCACTCATCGAGTTACTTGAGAAGGACGTTGCATTCACGTGGGGTCCTGCTCAAACAAAAGCCTTCTCCGCCCTCGTCTGCTCGCTACCGGCTCCCCCATTGCTGGCGCATTATTATCCATTTACCGCCACTGAAATTCACAACGGATGCCAGTGGCCATGTATGTGGAGATGTACTCGTCTAATCGCAGCTTAACGCAGAGCTGCGTAATTGCATGCGCCAGCCGCCTCCTGTCACCCATCGAGAAGAAGAAATAAATTTTTTTGAAAAGGCCGGCAGTTTGGTTTTAGTGGCCTCAGGTGTCGGCTCAAAGTCCTTGGACTCGGGCGGCATCTTAGAGAAATTTTTCAATCACTGAACGGGAGTGCCTGGCATTAGTTTGGGCAGTAGCTAAATTCCGCGTCTACTTGAACGGCCGCACATTTTCCGCCGTTAGCGATCACCACGCTTCGTGCTGGCTAGCGTCACACAAAAAGACCCCTCCGGACGATTGGGTAGGTGAACGCTACAGCAGAAAGAATATTCATTTGTCGTCTTAGACAAGCCACGCCACTTGCAAAAGGATGCCGACTGCCTCTGCCGTCATCTTGTCGAGCGCCCTGAAAATGCTGCGCATGACAGCGACGCTTGCGTCCTGGCCATTTCTGACCTGCGTGACATTCGCACTGAAAAAAAGGCGTGATGATGGCTTACGTCTTCTCATCGATCACCTCAATTCTGGAAATTCGGCGGCCACCCTGCGTATGATCGTACTTCGCGACGACATTCTCTACTGTCCCAGGTTACGCCCACAAGGACCAGAATTTTTGCTTGTTGTACTACGCCATCTCCGGACATCAGTTCTTCAGCAGTTGCATGACGCACCAACTGCAGGTCACCTCGGTGTTTCTCGTACTTACGACCGCGTACGGCACCGCTTCTACTGGCTAGGTCTGTGCACCGCTACGCTGCAGCCTGTTCGCTTTGTCAGCGCCGCAAAAAACCTGCTCTGCTGCCCGCTGGACGCCTTCACCCCATCGATGTGATCTTCCCCACCCCATCAAACGATCTATCACGCGAGCTCTGCCCATATGCTGTGCAACTGAGGTGGCGGATTTCCTGTTACAGGACGTCATCTTCCATCCCGGCGCACCCCAGAAACTCCTCACTGATCGCGGCCGCGCCTTCTTGTCCTGAGTTGTTGACGACTACATTCCTGTTCTGCCGACCACAAGGTTTCCACCGCCGACCACCCGCAGACAAAC
>NC_051164.1:43040658-43064249 GCF_013339745.2 Dermacentor silvarum | reverse complement strand
TTTGCCCGGTACCTTCGGGTAGGGCTTTCGTTTCGGCCTAGTGCGTAACGTAGTTGGTAGCCACGACGATCTCCTCATTCTCGAATGTTGACGTCGGATATGGCCCCTACAAGTTCATTCCAATTTGCTGGAATGGTCGGCAAGGCGGCTCGATTGGCTGCAGCAATCCTGCTGGCTTTGTTTGTGGTGTCTTCCGTCGCTGGAAATCTCGGCATGCCCTGACGTAGTGGGCGACGTCGGTGGTAAGGCGCGGCCAGCAGTATCTTTCGATGGCGTACGGGATAGTGCGAGGTGTCAGGCGGTCAGATAATCATGTATACGGGGTGCACAACCTCTGGGCGCAGTGCTGAGTGCACAAGAAGAAGTTAGTTGGCGCTGATTCGTGAGTTCTTTACGAGGACGTCCTTTTTCAGAGAAAGTGAAGAAAATACTCGCCTAAGGGCCCTAGGGACCATGCCGATGTTGTAGTACTCGACGAGGCTTTTTAGCTCCGGGACGGCTCATGCTGTTCAGCGAAGTCTTCCGCGCTTATTGTTTCCAGGAAGGCATTGTCATCCTTGTCTTGCGGTGGCGGATCAATGCGGGCGCGTGATAGGCAGTCAGCATCAGAGTGCTTCCGTCCGGACTTGTAGACGGCGGTGATGTCAAATTCCTCGAGATGGAGACTCCATCGTACGAGGCGACCTGAAGGGTCGGTCCTTTCAATTTGCCAGCCAACACGCGGCATGGTGTCCGCTTACGACTGCTGTATAGGCAAGGGTGGAATTTCGTGTTAGCCAAAATAATGGCAAGACATTCTTTTCCCATCGTAGAATAAGTGGCTTGCGCTTCTGCAAGCGAGCGGATAGCGCAAGCAATGACCCTTTGAAATCCGTCTTACCTGTGGCCTATGATGGCGCCGAGGACTAGGATACTTGCGTCGGTGTGGATTTCGGTGTCGGCGTCTTCATCGAAGTGGACTAGTACGAGGGGGGACTGAAGGCGTCGCCTAAGCTCTTCGAATGTTGAGATTTGCGGCGTGTCGCACTTGAATCGGAGATCAGCTTTTGTGAGATATGTCGACGGGTCGGCAATGCGTGAAAGGTCTTTCACGAAGCACCGGGATGAGGCACAAAGACCAAGGAAACTGCGCATTTCCTTCTTGCCGGCTGACTGTGGGAAGTAAACGATGACAGATGTCTTCTGCAAATAAGGATGGACTCCAGATTTGCTGATCACGTGGCCCAGGAACAGAACGTCATCGTAAGAGAAGCGACACTTTTCCGGCTTCAGAGTGAGCCCTGATGACTTGATGGCCTGTAGTACTGCCTCAAGTCGCCTAATGTGATCATCATGGACGACGACGGCACACAAGCAGACGAGACAGGTCTCACTTCAACCCTGCTAAGGCCATGTACATCACGCGCTGGAACGTTGCAGGTCTCGAGCACAGTCCGAATGGCATGACCATGAATTCGTAGAATTTGTCAGGCGTGATAAAGGCTGTCTTCTCGCGATCCCTCTCGTGGAATTCTATTTGTCAGCAGCCAGTCTTGAGATCCATCGACGAGAATTACTTAGCGCTGCAGAGCCGGTCCAATGCATCGTCTATCCGTGGGAGGGAGTTTACGTCCTTCTTTTTGATGTTCTTTAGCAGATGGTAACCAACGTAGAACCCCCGTGTTCCGTCCTTTTTCTTCACTGAGACTACAGGAGAAGCCCAAGGGCTCTTGGAAGGCTGGATGTTTTTATCCCGTAGCATTTCATCGAATTGTTCCTTTACTGCTTCTCGTTCCGGCGCTGAAGCTCGGTATGGGCTTGGAGTGGCCGAGCACATTCTTCGGTTATTGTGCGATGCTTAGCAACTGGTGTTCGTCGAATCCTCGATAACATCTAAAAGCATTAATTGTATCGTTGGAGCAGACTTTTGAGCTGTTGCTGCTTACCCATAGGGATACCCATATTGTAGTCTAAAGCTGGTTCGGGAAGTACGGCCCTCAAGGCAGATGCGGCAGAATCGTAGAGGACAAACGCATTGCTGCTTTCCGCAATTCCTTCGATGTATATATGTGAACGCCGTGACCTTGCTGAGGTGTTTGTACTACTGGCTGAAATTTGTCAGCGTTACTTTCGTTTTTTCTCCATGCAGTTGAACGATTCTTCTTGCGACGCAAATTTCGCAGCCCAGCTGTAGATGTCGGTTGCCCTCGACGACGCCTTCTACGTCTGCCGGAGTTTTGGTGCCGACGGAAATGATGATAATGTAGTGAGGCGGAACGCTGACTTGATCGTTAAGCACAATCAATGCATAGTGTCTCAGAGCTCTCCGGCAACATCACATGGTATTGTGATAGCGTTATCGACTTGCACTTGAGGTCGATGATTGCGCCATCTTGGTTCAAGGAGTACTGGCCGAGGTGCTGACTGCTTGGCTTCGAGGCGCCGTCTGGATGGCTGCGTTTCGTTGCGGCATCGTAGAGGTGGTTCTCACAACGTCTTCGTCGGCAGCGGAGGATCTTCGGCATTTCGAATAACAGAAACCGCACCTCCATCGGTGGCTGCTTTTTGTTATCAGGATATGGGATTACGGACCGGCCACGGCCTGGTCCTGTGTAGGGTCGGCGCTGTGGCGACAGGTTGCGTCCTGGCAAAAGCGAACGGGAAGGACGTCGTGGTCTGCACTGCGTTGCGGCGATGTAGTCACACGTGGCGAGCTTCTCCGCAGTAGTAGCAGAGCGGACGGTGGTCCGGAGCGCGCCGTGTAGATTGGTCTTCCTGGCAGCGTTGAGTGCGCTTAAAGGCAGGCGGTCTGGAGGTGGCGGTGGCAAAGATTGCGGTGTGATAGGAACACGGCGCGCACATGGAGGCGGACTCTGACGGCGAGCAACGTAGGCCTAAGTCAACGCTTCAAGCTGAGCCTGTGGTGATTCCGGCTGCACTTCAGGAGCTCCCAATTTCTTCCCGCACGACGTCAGCGATCGAGGCCACCTGAGGCTGCGACCTTGGGAATATCCTCTGTAGCTCCTCGCGCACAATAGGTGACCCGTAAAACGAGCAATCGCATGGAATTGTGGGGCGCGCCGTCTGCTAGCAGCTACCGGTTCGACGGATGACGTGGCGGCATCGGAGGCATGCCCGGCGCACGTGTTTTTCTACACGGTTTTAATTGTCAGTCGTGCGAAGTTTTCCATCCGCTTTGTCGGCCAGCAATGTCGTACCATTCATGCAGCTGATTTCTAGGTTTCAGTTCACTCTGGGCCCGACGATGACAAGCCAAGAAAGACAAGGATACGCTTTTATTCATAAAGGAACGCTGGTTTTCGTTTCGGCGGCCTTTTTTGTTTCTGCCAGGTTTAGCTCTACGACATTTGCCGCTGCTTGGACGCACTGTCACTGACTGCTCTGCCTGCGGGTTAGTCATAGAGATGAAACAGCTATTTTTATCCGATAATTTATCAAGCGTACAGAAGCATTGCTTAGAAAATCGGGTGCCGAGGCGATGGCTATAGCAGCTAGCGTGGTAAATACGGCCCTGTGATCGTCGCTGCAACCGATATCTTCAGTAACGGCGCAGCTATAGCGTAATCAGAAAATGAAATACTGAAAATGATTGAAAACTGCACGCTGTCAACGGCATTTCTTGGTCGAAATTCGAGGTTCATTGGAAGTAGTGCGTAGTTAGAAGTTTTTGCTTTTTTTGTCAACATGATGGGGAAATGGCCGTATCGCCGACACATTACGGCTGCGCATTACCTCTATCTGTGTTCAAGGAACTAAGGTGGGCTAGTTGGTTACAAGTATTGTGTATGTATCTTGCTGTGTCCCGTTAAAGTTTCCACCGTAAAACCATGTTTCATAATACCTCTATATGTGCATGCGAGTACTGAAATGGTTATTTTTGCTTGAGTCAATGTTAGAGAAATCTTGGAGAAACATTCAGTGTCGGCCCTTACACAGTTCATGGCCGCCTGATAAGTGGCACTGTACGTTCATTTTGTTTTTGTTCACTGATGGTTCAGTTTAGGAAGAGGCAGCCATGCCTCTGATGTTTGTACACAGGGCCGGTATTTTGTAGCGATGCGTTATGCTTTATTCTATGCTAGTCATTATCCACCGTTCACGGCCGGCTGATCCAGTTGATAATGTGAGCGGATCATCGCTCTGACCACTGACCAAGCACGAAAAGCACGAAAAGGCATTAGCATCGGAAAGGCATCGCTACAAAATACGGGCCCAGCTGACTCAGCAAGGGATGCTGCAAGTCAGAATGAACTTACATGAGTTTACCTTTAACGCTTGAATTTGAACAGCCAACGGCTGAACAGCCTAGAGCACTGCACGGGCTCGAGCTTAACCAAAATCCCGGGCCCGGCCTGGCCCGTGGGCCGGGCCAGGCCGGGTAGGACAGTTCTTTCACGGGCTCGGGCCGGGCTCGGGCACGGCATGTGCTTTTTGACGCTGTGCATGTAACGTGCAATGTAATGTGACTTTCTGGTGCTGTGCATGTAACGTGCAGCGAGTTATCCTCGCGCGTCTCGACTCAGAAAAACATGTCCTTTTCTATTTCGGGCCCGGTTCGGGCCCGGTTCGGGCCGGTTTGGAGCCGGCCTCGGGCCTAAGGTAAAGAAAGGGGTGACGGGCCGGGCCGGGCGGGTAACGTAGATTATATCCGGGCCCGGGCCGGGCCCGGGTCTCATCATAAAACTTTTGGTCGGGCTCGGGCGGGCTGCCCAACGTGAAAACGGGCCCGGGCCGGGCCCGGGCTGAAAAAAATCGTCCCGTGCAGTGCTCTAGAACAGCCGACCATGGTTTTGCTAGGCGCTTACAACCTGGTAATCTTCGAGTATGACAAAGCCGGACTGCAAGCGCATCAATAGGCTTTAACGGAGAAGCGGTGGCGGCGACTGCGCTTCCTCGAACCGGAAACAGCGAGCAGACGGCGCATCCCAGAATTCATCGCTCTTTACGGGTCACCTATTGCTCAGATGGTCTCGCGGAAATCATCGGTGCTATGTGCTTGGACCTCGTCCGTACTTCGGCATAACCATTTAGCGTTCACATTGTCTGGTGCTCATTTCCAGCGTCTTCTCAATGGCAGTGGCTTCCGATGAACATTCCGCGATGGGCTTCGGTGGGTTACGAACGGATCCGGCGAAGAGTTCTTGCTTTACTCCCCGATGAGGAAACGCTCTTTCTTCGCCTCAGTCATAGCCTGCTCTGCATTGTGGAACCGATGGATCATATCTTCCGTATAAATGGAAACGTTCTTGTTCGGCAGCTCCACTCGGCCTTCTAGCAAAATTTTTGTCCTTTCCTTCCGCACAACGGCCGCAAATGCCTGCAGGTAGCCGTTGAGTCGTTAGGGTCGACTCTCGGCTCTCAAATCAGGCACTCGCGGTATTTTTCAAGGAGAAGTATACATGCCACTGCTTGTCTTTGGAGTTAGAGTGTTTGAATGTAGTGACCCTTTCCTATGTTTCCAGCCAGTTTTCCTGGTATTCAAACGATCATCCGCGAAAGGTCGGTGGCTTCCTTTGCTGCTGCAGCACAATGGGGGATGCTGGGGCTGCCATTGTGATTGTTGACTTGGCCTTGATTTCAATTGTCCCCCGGTAAGAGGTCCGCACTCCGGTAGCAATCCTTGCAGCCTGCAGCTAGCTCGCTGATCCGTGGCGACGTCGTTGTTTGCGTCGGGTACATGAATGCAAAGCACCTACACCAGATTTGACATTGTAGTGACAGTGAAAAACAAAGTAGAGATGAAGGATTCACGAAAATATCTCTTTATTCGGTGAGCCTGTGTTCCGAAAAAGTCTAGCAACCCTCAAGCACAACGATAGCGGCGAGCACAGTCGGTGATCGCCGAAATCCTGATCTGCGGATCTACACAATTGGCGCCGCTCATAAATCAGATTACAGAATCACATTACAGATTACAGATACAAGGGGTTGGACCATCGATAACATCCAAGAAATGTCTGGTACATGCAGGCGTGTCCTGCGCCGAGCGGTAAAGTTGAACATTTTTTAGCCGGTGCAAAGCAGTCTCAGGAGAAAGATAAGCAAGTACATGTGTCAATACCATGAACTCTTCACCTCGGCCTTCAATAAGCGAATACTCTTGCCTAAACAGTCTTCAACCCGCAGTTCTTATGAACAGGACCTGAAGGCGTTTTTCGATCGCCCCAGCACATTTAAATGCAGTTTTTTTTCCCTCCTACTCTTCACAAACAGAATTCTTTACTTGGCAATATCCGTACCCGCCCATCTAAGGAATTTTTCGCCGCACTGGCTAGCAATGCAGCCTAATAGCACTTACTCTATTCCTCGTATAATTTGTAACTGCGTTGTTAGATACATGTGTACTCTATTCAAATTTGCACTTTGGACTTTTACCAAATAGTGCAATGCACCTTCCCGGGCTATTTTAGTAATGAATATATGGCATATTTATTTTGGCATATTACAGCGTTCAAATTGTGATATGACGATTTATTAGACGTCTCACGCAATCGAGGCAGTCCACGAACGCTGATGGTGCGCACAGCGACAGACGCAAGGGCACTTCTTCCTCTTCTTCACTACAATGGCCCCCGGGAGAGAAGATGAGCCATCCTGGCGACCTACGGCGTAGGTAGGATCAGGGGGTCATAGTATGGCTTAAGTCGGCTGACATGAACCGTGTCACGTCCGCGATGTCTGAGGTCGTGTGATGGCGTCACAAGCTCGACAACGTAGTTGACAGCCGAGGTACGGTCGATGACGCGGTAGGGACCATCATAGCGTGGAAGAAGTTTGGTTGAAAGGCCAGGGCTGTGAGGTGGGATCCACAACCAAACAAGGGAACCAGGCGGAAAATGTGGTGTAGGCACGTTACTGTCATGCCGCAGCTTTTGGCGACCTTGGGCGGCGGTCGTAAGGGTACGGGCGAGCTGCCTACAGTCCTCTGCGTATTTGGCGGCTTCAGACACTGGCGTGCATTCAGAAGCGTCGGGGCGGTATGGGAGCAGGGTGTCCATTGTACACGAGGGCTCGCGGCCATATAACAGAAAGAATGGCGAAAATCCAGTGGTAGCTTGTGTGGCGGTATTATAGGCATACGTGACGAACGGCAAAACAGTGTCCCAGTTACTGTGGTCCGAGGCAACGTACATGGTCAACATGTCACCGAGTGTGCGGTTGAACCTCTCTGTCAAGCCGTTCGTTTGCGGGTGGTAGGCGGTAGACTTGCGGTGAACGATGCTGCATGCAGCGAGAAGGGCTTGTATTACTTCGGACAGGAACACACGCCCCCGGTCGCTGAGCAGTTCGCGTGGTGCTCCATGTCGAAGTACGAAGTTCCGCAAGATGAAGAAGGCAACGTCACGCGCAGAAGCCGCCGGAAGTGCGGCAGTCTCGGCGTAGCGCGTCAGGTGGTCGACGCCTACAATTATCCATCGGTTACCCGAGGAACTGTAGGGAAGTGGCCCGTATAGGTCTATGCCGACGCGATCAAATGGCCGGGCCGGGCAGGGGAGCGGCTGTAACTCGCCAGGAGGGCGCTGTTGAATTTTACGCCTTTGGCACGCCGTGCAAGCGCGTACGTACTGGCGCACGAAGTGATACATGCCCTGCCAGTAGAAACGCTGCCTCAGCCGAGTGTACGTTTTCAGAACGCCGGCGTGACCATTATGAGGAGCGGCATGGAAATAAGCGCATATGTCAGTACGCATGTGTCGTGGTATCACAAGCAGCCATTTGCGACCATCAGGCAAATAATTTCTGCGGTAAAGGACGTTGTCGTGGACAGCAAAGTGAGCGGCTTGGCGACGAAGTGTTCGAGAAGAGGGTGTGACGGATGGATCGTGGAGGAAATTCAGCATAGTTGAAAGAAGGGGATCCTTACGCTGCTCGGCCGGCATATCAGCGACGTTGATCGTCGACATGGATGCGAAGGGTGTTGACACTGAAGCCACATCGGAAGGTAGCGGTGATCGGGAAAGCGCATCGGCGTCGGAGTGCTTTCTGCCCGATCGGTAGACAACGCGGATGTTATATTCTTGTAAGCGAAGTGCCCAGCGGCCGAGGTGACCTGACGGATCTTTCAACGAGGACAGCCAGCAAAGGGCGTGGTGGTCGGTAACAATGTCAAAAGGGCGACCATATAGGTATGGACGAAATTTGACTAGAGGCCAAATAATGGCCAAGCACTCTTTCTCTGTGACAGAGTAGTTGGCTTCTGCCTTCTTTAAAGTGCGACTCGCATATGCGACGACGTACTCGTCGTAGCCGTCTTTCCGTTGCGCTAGGACTGCACCAAGTCCGATGCCACTGGCGTCCGTGTGTAGCTCTGTGGGCGTTGTCGGATCGTAGTGTCGAAGAATTGGCGGCGAAGTAAGTAGACGACGTAGTTGCTTGAAGGCGTCGTCACACGAAGTTGACCACGCGGAGATGCCGCTGCTAGCCGTAAGCAAATTGGTCAGTGGTGCGATAATAGTGGCAAAATTGCGCACAAAACGCCGAAAGTAAGAGCAGAGCCCTATAAAGCTGCGGAGTGCCTTAAGAGTAGTGGGCATCGGAAACTCTGCGACCGCGCGAAGCTTGGCTGGGTCAGGAAGTACACCATCCTTCGAAACAACGTGTCCCAATATTGTTAACTTGCGGGCAGCAAAACGGCACTTTTTGATGTTAAATTGGAGGCCGGCAGAGGTGAGACAGGTCAGGATCTCACGCAAGCGAACGAGGTGCGTCGGGAAATCGGGCGAAAACACGACAATATCATCAAGATAGCATAGACATGTTTTCCACTTGTAGTTACGAAGCATAGTGTCCATCATACGCTCGAAAGTAGCGGGCGCGTTGCAGAGCCCGAATGGCATTACGGTAAATTCATACAAGCCGTCGGGCGTGACGAAAGCGGTCTTCTCGCAGTCGTCTTCAGCCATCGGCACTTGCCAATAGCCGGAGCGAAGATCCAAAGATGAGAAGTACTCCGCGCCTTGTAGGGAGTCGAGGGCGTCATCTATCCGAGGCAGCGGATAGACATCTTTACGAGTTATCTTATTGAGCCGACGGTAATCCACACAGAAGCGTATTGAGCCGTCTTTCTTGCGTACTAATACTACAGGAGACGCCCAAGGACTCTGGGAAGGCCGAATGACACCACGATGCAGCATATCGTCGACTTGCTCGGTAATTATTTGTCGCTCGGCTGCCGACACGCGGTATGGTCGCTGGCGTAATGGTGGATGGGAACCAGTGTGGATGCTGTGAGTGACGGTCGCCGTACGTCCCAGGGATGGTTGGTCGCAATCAAACGACGAGCGAAAATTCTGAAGAAGCGCGAGGACTTGCTGGCGGTACGCAGGTGGCAGATCGGCGTCCAAGGCCGATTCAAGAACATCTGATGACGACGACGACAATGATGATGATGATGAGGCGCACAGCAATGGAGAAGTGAGGGCATCGAGCTCATAACAGGCCATGTCGTCGGAAGTATCGAGAATGTGAAGCGGGTCAAGGGGCTGAACACGACCAAGGTTTTCTCCACGCAGTAAGGTCACAGGGGATTGATGCGGGTTACACACAAGCATAGTGGATAATCCAGATACAGTGTTGAGGACGGCAAATGGTAGAGGGGGAGCCTTGCGACGTAGAAAAATAGGCGATGGTGTAAAAAACACCGTAGCGTCTGGCGCGGCGGAGCAAGATACGGGCACAAGAAGCGACATTTCGGGTGGTATGTTTGTATCGGAGACAACCGTGAGCTTGGCGGCTTTGCTTTCAGAAGGGTCAGGCAGCGAGGCTTCGGAAAGCGGGAAAAGCGCCACTTTGGCCCGAGCACAGTCGATGATGGCACGATGGTGAGACAAGAAGTCCCAGCCAAGAATGATGTCATGTGAACATGAAGGAAGCACGAAAAATTCAACAACATAAACAACATCGGCAATGAGCACTCTTGCGGTACATTGAGCGAGCGGCGCTATATGCTGCGCACTCGCGGTACGCAGTAGCAAACCAGACAACGGCGTGGTGACCTTGCGGAGCTTACGACAAAGCTTTTCGTCCATAACAGAAACCGCAGCCCCAGTATCAATAAGCGCAATTGTGGCGGTTCTTTCAACCAAAACGTCCAGTAAATTGCGTGGCGACTGTGCAGGCCTTGTAGAAGTCGCGAAGCTGGCAGTTCGTGCCTGCAGAACTGCAGCAACTAGTTTCCCTCGCTAGGTGACTGGCGACGACGTAAGGGGGAAAGCGAGCGACGACGTGGTTACGGAGAACGATGGTTGCCGAAAGGGCGTCGAGAAGACGGCGGATACTCTGGGTCGGGATGCATGGAATGGCCGGTAGCATCGTGGGAATATCCATACCCAGGCGTTGAGACAGCAGGGTTAGTAGGTGGCATGCGACGATGGCAGAAGCGCGCGACATGGCCGGCGAAACCGCAAGCGAAACATATGGGTCGGTTGTCGCGTGTGCGCCAAGGGTTCTGAACTTGGCTTCGAGGCGGAATAGGAGGCGACACAGGAGTTGGCACTGCGTGAGGTCGCACTGTCGCAGGAAATGCGAATGTCGGCGGCGCAGGTCGCGCTGCGACTGCGACATAGGTCAGAGGTGCCGCCACGGGAGGACATGGTTGAGCCAAAGGTAGCGAGTCGGCATGTTCCTCGCGAATGGCTCTCCTAATGGGAGCGGCCAGAGATGTGTCAGGCTGTAGGGGTCGATCGCTGAGAGGCAGCATAGACAGTTGGCGCGCCACCTCCTCACGAATAAAATCCTTAATCTGAACGGAGAGTGAGGATTCTGGCGAGGAGTTGGAGGGAAGCGTGAGGCCCGAGAGAGAGTGGCCGGGTGCAACAGCGCTGCGCGCAAGGACCCTCTGGCGACGCAGCTCATCGAAGCTCTGGCAAAGAGTGACGACAGCTGCGACAGATGAAGGGTTTCGCGCGAGAAGCATTTGAAATGCGTCGTCCTCGATGCCCTTGAGGATGTGCTTCACCTTGTCCTCTTCACTCATGGTAGAATCGACGCGGGCACAAATATCGACGACATCCTCTATGTAGCTGGTGTAGGTCTCGCCGGGTTGTTGAGCGCGCTGGCGTAGACGCTGTTCAGCACGGAGCTTTCGTAAGGCTGGGCGGGCGAAGACTTCCGTGAATGCTGCCTTGAAAGCGGACCAGGTTTGGAGGTCCCGCTCATGATTGCGGAACCAGAGGTTCGCAACGTCAGCAAGATAGAAGAGGACGGAACGTAACTTCGTCGGGTCATCCCACTTGTTGTTCTCACTGACGCGCTCATAGGTAGAGAGCCAATCTTCCACGTCTGTCTCACCGGCTCCGCTGAAGACGGGGGGGTCCCGCTGCCGCTGGACGGCGCCGCAAATGATGGGCGCGGCGGAAGCGGCAGGCGGATTGTCGGTAGGCTCGAGCATGGTAGCGGCTGAAGCAGTCGGCAACGTTCGGCTGCGAAGTTCCAGGGTGAGGTCGGGGATTGCAGCACCTTCCACCAAATGTGATATGACGATTTATTAGACGTCTCACGCAATCGAGGCAGTCCACGAACGCTGATGGTGCGCACAGCGACAGACGCAAGGGCACTTCTTCCTCTTCTTCACTACAAAATCAACATAAAAGATGTGTTTTATTTATTTAAAAAATATGGCACCAACAAGCGTTTTACCCTGCCAATTACATTATATGCAACGTAAAACGAATGAAATAAATCGAAGTGGAGCAAGAGTGACTGCGGGACCTAAGATTGTGAACAATCCCACGGTCGGTCGTTCCTACGTCGAGCAAATCTAGCGAAAAAATTGTGTTTCATCAAGAGCGCATTTGACGGGCAGCGCATATTTTTGGAATCTCCAGATCTGCCCAATGCACGTACTATCTCCAAACAGCACTAACGAAATGGCGTAAGCATGGCACGATAACAAGCTGTGTTAGTTCCCAGTTGAGGCGTTAGCATAATTCATCGTAAACAAAAAAAGGTGGGACTGGAGGGAGCCCTCCGTATCCCGGGATTCCGATACCGTGCCTCTGCGCTTCAGGAGGGCTCCGCGACCCGCCCATAGCTCCCCCTATCGAGGAGCTCGGACAGATACCAGCAGTACCACCCGGCGGCAGACCAAACCCTTAACTTGAGAAACGCGTGAATCCCCCGTCAAGGATCACCCTGGCCACCTCCCACTCCCGCGCAGACCAGCATCTTTGACCAGTCGGCCACGAGAATGGTGATGAACGTAGGATAACAGTACTATATTAGTGTCATGCTTTAACCCCTAACCACGAATATCAAGAAAATTCGGTCGAACCCATCTCACGACGACTGTGGACGGTAATGCGTCATCATTGAAATAATATAGCCGCACAACGCATTGCCACCGTCGAGTTATGCATGAAGTGTGTATCGCAGCAGGACTTCTCTTTCGCGCTACCCTAAGAACACTCGGCGTCGTCTAGCGCTGCCACCGCAAAGCTTGTGCATGGCCTCCGAAATGCACGGCGCCCCGGTCCCTGCGAAAGCTGAGAAACGCGTTATGCGGCAACCGGGATCGTCTCTTGAGCTTCTTTCTGGACCCACTACGCGATGGCCTCCGGGACGAAAACCTCAGAATGGTTCCCTCGCTTTCCGCACACACAGTGGGACATACTCAATGACCCAAGTTGGCGAGACGTTCATTGAAGAGCGGCACATATTCACTGCATTCATGGCACAGCTCGCTAAGGCGTTGGCACGTCCGCTCGATAAAAAAAAAGGTGCGGCGGTCAGTCAATGTTAGAGAAAGAAATATCTTGGGGAATCATTCCGTGTCGGCCCTTACACAGCTAATCGCCGCCTGATAAGTGGCGCTGTACGTTCATTTTCTTTTTGTTCACGGATGGTCTCTGCCTTGTTACAGTTTTGGAAGTGGCAGCCATTCCTCTGATGCGTGTGCACAGGTGACTCAGTAAGGGTTGCTGCAAGGGAGTAGTTACATGCGTTCACCTTTAACGCTTGAATTCGAGCAGCCAACGGCTGAATAGCTGACGATGGTTTTGCTAGGCACCTGCAACTGGGTAATCTTCGAGTGGGACAAAGCCGGACTGCAAGCGCAAGTGGCTCAGTCAGCTAAGGCGTTGCGCTGCTGAGCACGAGCATCGCGGGATCGAATCCCGGCCGCGGGGGCCGCATTTCGATGGAGGTGAAATGCGAAAAACGCCCGTGCGCTTGCGTTGTAGTGCGTGTTAAAGAACCCTAGGTGGTCAAAATTATTCCGGAGCCCTCCACTACGGCGTGTCTCGTAATCAGAACTCGTTTTGGCACGTAAAACCCCAGAAAGAAGAGCGGACTGCAAGCACATCAATAGAATTCAACGGCGAAGCGGTGGCGGTGTCTGCGCTTACTCGAACCGGAAGCAGCTAGCAGACGGCGCATCCCACAATTCCTCGCTATTTTACGGGTCACCTATTCGAGGTTCACTGGAAGTGGTACGTAGTTAGAAGTTTTCGCTTTTTTTTTTTCAACAAGATGGGGAAATGGCCGTATCGCCGACACATTACGGCTGCGCATTACCTCTATCTGTGCTCAAGGAACTAAGTAACTTGTTGGTTACGAGTATTATGTATGTATCTCGCTGTGTCTCATTAAAGTTTCCACCGTAAAACCATGTTTCATAATACCTCTATATGTGCATGCGAGTACTGAAATGGTTATTTTTGCTTCAGTCAATGTTAGAGAAATCTTGGGCAATCATTCCGTGTCGGCCCTTACACAGCTCATCGCCGCCTGATAAGTGGCACTGTACGTTCATTATGTTTTTGTTCACTGATGGTTCAGTTTAGGAAGTGGCAGCCATGCCTCTGATGTTTGTACACAGGGCCGGTATTGTGTAGCGACGGGTTATGCTTTATTCTATGCTAGTCATCATCCACCGCTCACGGCCGGCCTGATCCCGTTGATAACGTGAGCGGACCATCGCTCTGACCACTGGCCAAGCGCGAAAGTACGAAAAGGCATTAGCATCGGAAAGGCATCACTACAAAATACGGGCCCAGCTGACTCAGCATGGGATGCTGCAAGTCAGAATGAACTTACATGAGTTTACCTTTAACGCTTGAATTTGAGCAGCCAACGGCTGAACAGCCTAGAGCACTGCACGGGCTCGGGCTTACCCAAAAGCCCGGGCCCGGCCCGGCCCATGGGCCGGGCCGGGTAGGACAGTTCTTTCACGGGCTCGGGCCGGGCTCGGGCACGGCATGTGCTTTTTGATCCGGGCCCGGGCCGGCCCCAGGTTTTTTGACGCGGGCCCGGGCCGGGCTCGGACTTTCTGGTGGTGTGCATGTAACGTGCAGCGAGTTATCCTCGCGCGCCTCGACTCTGAAAAACATGTCCTTTTCTGTTTCGGGCCCGGTTCGGGCCGGTTTGGAGCCGGCCTCGGGCCTAAGGTAAAGGGGTGGCGGGCCGGGCCGTGCGGGTAACGTAGATTATTTCCGGGCCTGGGCCGGGCCCGGGTCTCATCATAAAACTTTTGGTCGGGCTCGGGCGGGCTGGCCAACGTGAAAACGGGCCCGGGCCGGGCCCGGGCTGAAAAAATCGGCCCGTGCAGTGCTCTAGAACAGCCGACCATGGTTTTGCTAGGCGCCTGCAACCTGGCAATCTTCGAGTATGACAAAGCCGGACTGCAAGCTCATCAATACGCTTCAACGGCGAAGTGGTGGCGGCGACTGCGCTTCCTCCAACCGGAAACAGCGTGCAGACGGCGCATCCCAGAATTCATCGCTCTTTTACGGGTCACCTATTGCTCAGATGGTCTCGCTCAAATCGTCGGTGCCATGTGCCTGGACCTCGTCCGTACTTCGGCATAACCATTTAGCGTTCACATTGTCTGGTGCTCATTTCCAGCGTCTTCTCAATGGCAGTGGCTTCCGATGAAAATTCCGCGATGGGCTTCGGTGGGTTGCGAACTGATCCGGCGAAGAGTTCTTGCTTTACTCCCCGATGAGGAAACGCTCTTTCTCCGCCTCAGTCATATCCTGCTCTGCATTGTGGAACCGATGGGTCATATCTTCCGTATAAATGAAAACGTTCTTGTTCGGCCGCTCCACTAGGCCTTCTCGCAGAACTTTTCTCCTTTCCTTCCGCACAACGGCCGCAAATGCCTGCAGGTAGCCCGTTCGTCGTTAGGGTCGACTCTCGGCTCTCAAATAAGGCACTCGCGGTATTTTTCAAGGGGAAGTATACATGCCGCTGCTTGTCTTTGGAGTTACAGTGTTTGAATGTAGTGATCCTTTCCTATGTTTCCAGCCAGTTTTCCTGGTATTCAAACGATGATCCGCGAAAGGTCGGTGGCTCCCTTTGCTGCTGCAGCACAATGGGGGATGCTGGGGCTGCCATTGTGGTTGTTGACTTGGCCTTGATTTCAAGGCCATTGTGGTTGTTGACTTGGTCCCTCGGGAAGAGGTCCGCACTCCGGTAGCAATCCTTGCAGCTTGCAGCTAGCTCGCTGATCCGTGGCGACGTCGTTGTTGGCGTCGGGTACATGAATGCAAAGCACCTACACCAGATGTGACATTGTAGTGACAGTGAAAAACACAGTAGCGATGAGGGATTCACGAAACTATCTCTTTATTCGGCGAGCCTGTGTTCAGAAAAAGTCTAGCAACACTCAAGCACAACGATAGCGGAGAGCACAGTCGGTGATCGCAGAAATCCTGATCTGCGGATATACACAATTCGCGTCGCTCATAAATCAGATTACAGAATCGCATTACAGATTACAGATACAACGGGTAGGACCATCGATACCATCCAAGAAATGTCTGGTACATGCAGGCGTGTCCTGCGCCGAGCGATTAAGTTGAACATTTTTTAGCTGGTACAAAGCGGTCTCAGAAGAAAGATAAGCAAGTACATGTGTCAATACCATGAACTCTTCACCTCGGCCTTCAAAAAGCTAATTCTCTTGCCTAAACAGTCTTCAACACGCAGCTCTTACGAACAGGACCTGAAGGCCTTTTTCGATCGCACTAACACATTTAAAAGCAGTTTTTTCCCTCCTACTCTTCACAAACAGAATTCTTTACTTCGCAATATCCGTTCTCGCCCATCGAAGGAATTTTTCGCCGCACTGGCTAGCAATGCTGCCTAATAGCACTTACTCCATTCCTCGTATAATTTGTAACTGCGTTGTTAGAAACATGTGTACTCTATTCAAATTTGCACTTTGGACTTGTGCCAAATAGTGCAATGCACCTTCCCGGGCTATTTTAGTAATGAATATATGACATATTTATTTTGGCATATTACAGCGTTCAAATCAACATAAAAGATGTGTTTTTTTATTTAATATATATGGCACCAGCAAACGTTTTACCCTGCCAATTACATTATATGCAACGTAAAACGAATGAAATAAATCGAAGTGGAGCAAGAGTGACTGCGGGACCTAAGATTGTGAACAATCCCACGGTTGGTCGTTGCTGCGTCGAGCAAATCTAGCGAAAAAATTGTGTTTCATCAAGAGCGCATTTGACGGGCAGCGGATATTTTTGGAATCTCCAGATCAGCCCATTGCACGTACTATCTCCAAACAGCACTAACAAAATGTCTTAAGCATGGCACGATAACAAGCTGTGTTAGTTCCCAGTTGAGGCGTTGGCATAATTCATCGTAAACAAAAAAGAGGTGGTACTGGAAGGAGCCCTCCGTATCCCGGGATTCCGATACCGTGCCTCTGCGCTTCAGGAGGGCTCCGCGACCCGCCCATAGCTCCCCCTATCGAGGAGCCCGGACAGATACCAGCAGTACCACCCGGCGGCAGAACAAACCCTTAACTTTAGAAACGCGTGAATCCCCCGCCAAGGGTCAGCCTGGCCACCTCCCACTCCCGCGCAGACCAGCATCTTTGACCAGTCGGCCACGAGAATGGTGATGAACGTAGGATAACAGTACTATATTAGTGTGATGCTTTAACCCCTAACCACGAATATCAAGAAAATTCGGTCGAACCCATCTCACGACGACTGTGGACGCTAATGCATCATTGAATTAATAAAGCCGCACAACGCATTGCCACCGTCGAGTTATGCATGAAGTGTGTATCGCAGCGGGACTTCCCTTTCGCGCTACCCTATAACAACACTCGGCGTCATCTAGCGCTGCCACCGCAAAGTCTGTGCGTGGCCTTCGAAATGCATGGCACGCCGCTGCCTGCGAACGCTGATAAACGCGTTCATTGAACAGCGGCACACACCTACGGGCACATAAACAGTGACCCAAGTTGTTAAGAGAGGTTCATTCCAGACCGGCACAGACCGAATGGCCCGTATACCCAGTGCTCCAAGTCGGCGTCAAAGAGTTTTTCGGAACGGTAGAGTGTTTTAGTTTAGCGTATTTACGCTCCGCTTAGGTGCTGAGCGGAGCGGAAGCACGAATGCGCATGCGTCCTCCGCTTAGCCGCAAGCGGAGCGAGAAACACGGTCCGCTTACAAGCTGCCTAAGCGGAGCGTTGCTGCCGTCTTCCGCTAGCGTGTGTGGTCGATGCACCCGCCCTCTCTCGCGCGTGCATCGAAGCACCCTGCATCGATGCACTAGTCGTGTGAGCGCGAATAACTTATGTATTACACCTCCCAGCTGTTTTTTTAAAGAAATAAAGTGAACAGCACAGCTACCAAAAACACCGCCAGCGCATTGGCGTCAGAAAGGATTGGATTGGATTCAAAATGCAAACTCGCTGGCCATCACGTGGCGTTCACCAAGTCGACGCTTCATTTTCCACTCGATGAAATCAACCGGTAACGTATTACAAGCACCCGTCTAGATACTCCATGAACAAATAAGTTATATCTACTCGACTTACTTTGTAAAAGTGACAAAACGGTTTTTTATTTTGTTGCACTACGCTGAATTTGCCCAGAGGGCGCTGCAACTACGAAAGGTCCGCTCCGCTACGCTACACGCATAACTAAAACGTGAAAGTCGCCCGCCGCTCCGCTGTGGCTTAGCGGGGCAACTCGGAGCGGAGCGGGCCGTAAGGACGCTGAACTAAAACCCTCTAATGGTGCCTATCGAGTCCCGCATTTGCAGTGGCCCATGTCGGCGTGAAAGAGGTTCCTTTAAGAGCGGCACATATGTACACATTGGCACATACTCAGTGACCCAAGCTCATCTAATGGTTGTTTTCGAACCCTTTCTCCTCAGCACAGCAGCCCGATGCGCTAACCACTCGACCACGAGCTACCCAGTGACACAGGTAAGCCGGAAAGCAGTTAGAGAGACAGATAGATGGATAGATATATAGATAGATAGATAGATAGATAGATAGATTGATAGATAGATAGACAGATAGATAGATATATAGATAGATAGATAGATAACCCCGGAACGTGTATAACGTACCCCAAGAATCTTAACGCGTTGAAATACATCCAACATATTGTCGCGTCTTAGTGATCGTGAGACACCAGACAGTGGCACAGCTGGCAGTCACAAGTCAGACATGGAGCCACAGTTTCGTCCGAAAGGCGAATCAGTGAGTGCACAGCAACTTATTAGACCACCAAACGAAGTCAGTCGTTAGTAGAAGTTTGTCGTTTTATCGGCTGCATAAACTGCCGTAAACATTCGCTCACGAAATAAATTAACAAGCACGATGTCAGGCGCGCACACGCAAACACGAACGCATTGCACTCAATGACCGCGGGCATTCGCTGACATACCGCTGGCGTGATGAAGAGCAGCCGCCGCGGCGAGTGAATTCCTTTCGTTTAAACGCGAACTAGGTGCGCGAGAACAGAGCGCACCCGAAACCATCAGCTATTTCAGGTCGGCGAGCCTTCGAACTCACCGCAGTATTCCTCCTCCAAAGTTAGACGCGCGCGGCCGCACTCGGCCGCCGCAGCTGGAGTAAAAGAGCAGATGAGCCCCCCCGTTCCCTTATTAACAACACCCTCCCCCTCATCTCCTAGTACGTGCACACTCCTCCGCTTGCACGCGTGATAAAAACTACACGCACCCTTCCCGTCTTCCTTCTGTGTGAGTGCGAGAAGTGACCGCCGCATGGAGCCACCATCCTTCCCTGCTCTCCCTCGCAAGCTTTCGCTAGCACCTACAGGACACGCCGCACGGCCGCGATGTTATCGCATTCAGGCTTTATGCGGAGCATCACGGCGACGCCGACGGCGGACATTTGGCTGGATTGTCCGTGCAATTGGAATAAAACAAATGTACGCGTGTCAATATTCACGTCTCCTCATTTTATTAGGATAGACTCACCCGTGGGCGTGATGTTCCTGGTGGCGAGAACCACGGACTCGTACAGGAACTGGCGCACCTCCGGTGCCCGCGTGGTGATCGGAGCAGCCGCCGTGGGGGCCGGCGTGTGCGCGCTTCCCTCACCGGCGGCCACGGCAGCGTCGGCACCGCTGGCGCCACCGGCCGACGTGGTGTCTCCGGAACTGACGATGCTGGGACCGGGTCGCTCGTGGTACGACGTCTCGAAGAAGATGTACCCGCCTGCATGCGGTGGCGGTTCACGGAACGCTCTTTGGTATTGGTATACACGTAACATAACGGAGGTAGATCTTCCAACAAAACAGCGTTCGAGAAGCTGGTCAGCTCTTCGACCGGTTCGGCCAGCGTAACGTTATACACGAATGACAGAAAGATATGGAAGGAAAGCGTATTTTGGATAAGATTGAGATTTTTGTGGCGTTTCTTTTCCGTCGTCCCTACAAAACATTAGGCTGGTCAAACCAGTCAATATGTACTAACTAGTTCAGCAAAATACCGGGTCAAATTTTATTCACTAAGGCTTCATTGCTTGATTTATGTGGCCTATTGGCTAGGATGTTTCTAAATTAAGTTCTTTTCCGGAGTTCTACGTGCCAAAAAGCACGATCTGATTATGAGGTACGCTGTATAGTGGGTCACACGGAATTAATATTGACTCCCTGGGGTTTCCTAACTTGCACTTAAATCTAGGTTGACGAACGTTCTTACGTTTCGACCCCGTTGAAGTTCGGCCGTCGTGACCAGGAAGGAACATCGGACCCTGAGCTCAGCAACGCAACACCATACCAACATGGGCTTTTGCGGTGGATTATGATATTTTTGAACGGACTGTTGAGCTATAGAAACGTTATAGAAACGTTTTTGAACGGACTGATGAAGCTATAGAAACGTTATGTAGCTGTAAAGTGGAGTCTGGGTTACTAATGCAAAGTTTATTTCATCAAACCTTAAAAGAGTTCCGACGACTAGTCAAAGCAACACAAAGATAAGTTTATATATCAAATGAGAAGGTCCAGAAGCTCGAAGTGGATGGATGGATGTAAAACTTTAATGAACGTCCTGCGGTACGCGACTCAGTGCGCAGCTCGAAGTACATAAATTTTTTTGCGATTTACGACAACGCAGGAACCTCTAAAAAAAAAAAAAAACTCTAGTTCTCACTTTCAAACACTTCCTGCATTATGAAAATTTCATTGCAGGCGTGCCATAAGGCAAAACTGTCCCGAACTGTGTTGAAGCACAAGTGCATATTGCATTAAAGGAAGAGCTTATTTCTACCTTTATGTGAGGCGGGCAGAAGTATGAGTCCTGCCTCATACCTTCATGCAGTGAGTCAGAAAAAAAAAGAATTTGTTTTACACAGTTGGCCTGCTTAGAACTTGTTGCACTCCCAGCGTTTATCTATATGCTGCGACCCCGATGTTTGTGTCGGGCGCAGCTTGAATATCGTCGCCTATTGGAAAGTACTAAAACAGCGTAAATACCAAAAACACCTGTAGTGAAGCGAAGCAGTGCATTTTTTGAACGTGCGCTTATTAGCAATGTCTGTGTGGTGTTGACTTGTAGACTATAGGCCTGAGCATGAACTGTTATTCTTACTGATTTACTTACATTTACCCTTACTGATGTTGCTCTTATGGTTACTCTGATTTGTCCATTTGCTCACACATACCTGTTCATGCATATTGATCGAATTGAGATTAAGTGATGTTGTTCTCATCTATCTTTTGTATTTATGAAAGCGGTAACCTACGTTGGCATCTTTCTCTCTCTCTTTCTCTCTCTATCTTTCTAATTGTGAAACGGCCGATTCGCAGTACTCTGCTGCTTTGCTTGCTAACCACTTCACTTTCCGTGGCAAATGTTAGTTTCTTGATTTCCTTAGTAATTTGTAACTAGTTAAACCAGGTAAATCTTCTGGCTGTATAATATTCATCCCACCACCCATATAATACACTGGATAGGGGGGATCTGAATAAACACATCAATAAATATCGATCCCGTCAACCTCTTTTCTAGAACAAAAGCCGTTTCCTCCGGACGATTTCAGCATTTGTTTTTCATATTAGTTTCATATTGTTCCTACTTGGTTTGCTTCGTGCTTTAAGGTGCTCTCACCATAGAAACACCGGTAAAATGCGCGGCGCGTCTTCGCGTACCTTCTCCGGTGTTCAACGTGTGATCGGTCCTGGGTCCCCCGAGCCACAGCGCCGTGTCTCCCTTGCCGGGTTTCCAGGCCATTTTGGGCGTCGCGTTGAAGTAGTTGGTCCAGTCGCACATGCCCAACTCCTCGGCCTGTCCAAAGTCGCACGGCTCGGGCTTGGCGATGAACTCTGCGTTCCAACAGGTGGCGCGGCATACGTCAGGCACATGTATGTTCGAAGAGAAGGAAACAATTAAGGAAGGGTCATCGCGCAACACGATTGGAACCAAAGGTATCCGCCCAAAACGTCATATGGCCCCGTCAGAGGACGTGGTAGGTTTTATTGCTCCGTCTTTGCAGGCAGAGCTACGGCAGGGTAGCCAGAAAAAAGTGCGCATCGATTGAAAACTACATGGAACTAAACATGTCCGGCCAATACGCAGTTTACCACACGTGACGTGTTGGTAAACTGCGTGGGAGAGAAAAAGTGGATTGAATAGCTTCGCGACGACTGGCATATTGATATCTCGTAGTTTATTTCCTTAGTACAAGGGCATAACATATTGACAGTGGCGATCCCTGTTGCCTGATGTCGAAAGCAAGTTTTGCGCAGACATGAAAAAAGCGCGTGAAAAGGAGTCAATCTGAGCGCCACTTGCAAGCATCTCGTAGAAAATGTCACACGAGTTGAAATGTGGGCACGCCTAACTGCTGAAAGAAATTAGAAGGCAACATATTGAGAGCATGACACTTACTTTCCGCTTCTTCCTCCTCCTCTTCATCTTGTCGTTTTTCCCTTTGCTGAAAAGGGGGGAAGAAAACTGAACTTGGTTTTGATTTCTTTCCGGTAATGGCGTGTAGCCACTATCAATGATGCGCCCAAAAATGAACAGAATTACGAAAATAAATTGGGTAGTATCAGAACAGGAAACGACAATAATTAAGAGCAATGATGGAATTAAATTGGAAGCGACATTACTGAGAATGTAGCAAAGAACTTGTGCTCGATACGAATTTCTCAATAGCAGAGCAAGCGCCGATACTGCCCCCAAGAATGGAGGCTCCTATATAGAAAGAATGTCACAAACAAAGCAAAAAAAAAAAAAAAAAAGAAAGAAAAACTCAGTCCAAGTAAGCAAAACGGCGTTTCTAAAATATTTTTTTTTTCTTGGAATGAGAAAGGGCTTCAGAATAACAAAAATGGCCCATTCTTACACGTCGCCGAGATACGATGTCTGTCTGAAAAGTATCGGGACTGGGTATTTTGTTTGTGTGACCTATGGGTAAAACGATGGATAATTTCATTGCGTAATCAAGTATTACGATGTCTTGGTAGCATGTAACACCTATCTCAAGTTTTCTATAATCATAAGATTTTTAAACATACATTTGTTGCACATTTCGCTTTGCCCATCATTCAGCTGTGAGAACTGAGGAATGAACCATGAACATGGAGCAACGCATCAACCTGAAATTTCTGGTCCGGTTGAGGGAAACTACTTCAACACACTTGAAATGTTTTGACAAGTGTACCCCATGTCACATATGCCGGTGTGTGAGTGCCTCACGAGGTTCAAAGAGGGGCATGCGCAAATGGAAGTTGATTCCAGGAGCGAGAGGCCTTGAACAAGCAGGAGTGACAGTAAAGTCGGACGCGTAAGGCAGTTGTACTGATCGTCGGCTTAGCTCTTCTAAAGATAGCGGGCCATCTATATGTGCAAAGCGGCAGCTATTTGAAGATTATCCCCGAAAGTTTACCGCATGCAAGAACTCTACAGGAAAAATGGTGCCACAGCCACTCAGTTCATACAGGAAGGACCTCAGCATGCAGACGTGGGCCTGAACACCATGGGCCACCTTCGAACGAGACCAGACTTGCTTCCATCATAGATTCATCGCTCGCGATGATACATGCAGCCATGCTGATCAAGTTTTTCGATGCGATGACAGGCATCGTCCACAGGGAACTCTATCCACAGGGCCACGCGATCTATCAGCCAGGTTACTAAGAGATCCTGTGGCGTTTGCTTAGCTTAGTGCGCAGGGAGAGACGTATGTTCTGACATGACAAATCGAGACGGGCGCAACCCGATAGAGCAACAAGTCACAACCCTCAGTAACCGATAGTTCCTGGCTGAGAGGAACATCGCCGACATGGCATAGCCGCCCTATTGCCCAGATCTGGCGATGTGACTTTTTTTAAAGCTTCAAGCTGAAG
>NC_051164.1:43002914-43040558 GCF_013339745.2 Dermacentor silvarum | reverse complement strand
TTAAGGTTAATTCTCTCTCTCTCTCCTGCTGATGCCACTGCCGCGTCTGCTGCCATCGGCCGTACTTCCTTTCCCCGTTCAGTCTTCCACGTTTTATTGCTATAGCAATTACATCGACACTCCGGGCGAAATTTCGCCGGCTTCGTCGCCAGCGGCGTTGCCGTGCGGTTTCGCATATGTAGCTATGGAGAGAGAGAGAGAAAGAAAGGGAAAGAAAGACAAGGAGATTAGCCAGTGTAAATACCGGCATATATAGGTATATATATGCTATAGTTTATGCCTGCCGTATAAGCCGTATGAATGCTATACTATCCACCACCAGCTCAAACCAGACCCGCCGCGGCTGCTCAGTGGCTATGCTGTTGGGCTGCAGAGCACGTGGTCGCGGGATCGAATCCCGGCCATGGTGGCCGCATTTTCGATGGGGGCGAAATGCCACCAACACCCGTGTACTTAGATTTAAGTGCATGTTAAAGAACGCTAGGTGCTCCAAATTTCCGGAGTCCCCCACTACGGCGTGCCTCATAATGAGGTCGTGGTTTTGGCACGTAAAGCCCAATTATTTATTTAAATTATTCTTAAACCAGGTCTTACGTTCTTGACTAAGTTATCTTTCAGAAATTTGCGAATGTCGCCCGAAAACAAAATACTAACAGCTTTATAGGTGCCAGAAATTTTGGCGCACCGTCGTATGTGGCGTCTTCGCTAGTCGGACCCGTGTATAGTTAAAACACTCTCCAAGGAGTTCAAGAGAAACGTAAATTCTTGCTATCGCAAGCAGTGCTTCGCGCTTTGGGCGGCACTGCCCAATGTGTTTTGGTTGTTAGCTAGTTATTAATGCGTTACCATTAGAAGTGCAGAAGTGGAAAGACGACTATCGTCGGTAAAGCGATTAGCATTCAAGCAATGTCGCGACACCGGATTGCTGAAGGCACGTTTAATTAAGATTTGTAACGGTCACGCTTAGACCTTCCTTGCTTGGGCAATGGGGTTTTCCCAACTATCACTAATCGAGATTAAAAAACCGCATATCCACGGGTGAATGATGATAAGTGGGCGAAGCTCCGGAGGGAATCATCGGTAAACCGTGAATCTTCCGTGTAATTCGCCCATTCTCGCCGCACTAAATCGAACGATTGACTTCCACCAATGACACGCGCCATATGTGACGTAATTCCTATTTTATAACAGCGCCCTTCATTATAATTGCACCATCTCCCGCTTAAGGAGATGCTAGCAAAAACGCGTTAGAAACATGCAGTACTCTCTAGTAAGGGGGAGAGGCCACAGCGTCTTACGCAGCCATTACACATGCCGGACGTGCACTGCGTTTGCCGACGCCATCACATGACTGCCGAGAGAGTATACCCCCCGTATTCAAAACGCTCCTCGACTTGAACTTGACTTGCCACCGCCTTGGGCAGCGCGTTCCAAACGCGTTGAAGGTAAGGCGGAGAGGCCACAGCGTCTTACACCAGCTTCCTACACGGGCCGTAACGCGCTAGCACAAACGCGTTAGAAACGCGCTAGAAACGCGGCTTTCGTTAATGTTGGGTATTTATTGGCATCGTGTTGCGTGTGTCTATGTGCGCTTCGTGGCGTAGTGGGCTAACGCCGTGCGCTCGGAAGCGAGGGGTCCCTGGTTCGATTCCGCGCTACGGACACAACTTCGGAATTTTTTTTCTCATTTTTCTCAGACTGGTTACACACTACTACTACGACGACGGGGACGGAACGGGTGCCGCTATAAGGAGCTTCGCTCCTAAAGCAGTTTACACATGCCGGAACGTGTACCGCGTTTGCCGACGCCATCACATGACTGCTGAGAGAGTATACCCCCGTATTCTTAAACGCTCCTCGACTTGAACTTGACTTGACACTGCCTTCAACGCGTTTCGAACGCGCTGCCCAAGGCGGTGGCAAGTCAAGTTCAAGTCGAGGAGCGTTTATGAATACGGGGGTAAGGCGAGAGGTCACAGCGTCTTACACCAGCTTCTTACACGGGCCGCAACGCGCTAGCACAAACGCGTTAGAAACGCGCAGTCTTTCGTTAATGTTGGGTATTTATTGTCATCGTGGTGCGTGTGTCCATGTGCGCTTCGTGGCGTAGTGGCGAGCGCCGCGCGTTCGGAAGCGAGGGGTCCCTGGTTCGATTCCGCGCTACGGACACAACTTTCGGAATTTTTTTTCAAAAGTAGACTGGCTACCTACGACGATGACGACTACTACTACTACTACTACTACTACTACTACTACTACATACTACAGAGGAGGGACAGACCCACACCCTAAGGAGCTTCGCCCCTAAAAAATATGCATGTGCCACGTAGCTGGACAGAACCAAGGGTACCTTGTTTGGGTCGCTTGTAGATAGATAATTTATTGCATTCCGCCTTATTACATAAGTAGTCCTAATTATAATCAACTTCTCCAATATTTTAATTAGATGAAAAGTGTCAATGAGAAGTTGTAGAGGAGCATGGGATACTCCCTATAAAGCTTTCTGTTGCTCAGTACGTGCTACATAAAAGTGTTTTTCCGAGCGTGAAACTGAAACCCGCGAATACACGGAAAGTGTCTGGAGTGGGCAGTCGCGCGGTGATGCTGCGCGTATTCGGGTGCTGAACAATGCGGTTAAGTTTAAGGCTAGTGTAAATCCCCAGGGTTAGATTAAAATACATCACTCTGGGCGCATTCCTTTTAAACTGACGTGTTGAATGATAGCTGACTGAAACGGTATACAACTATATTCGAGAACTGAATGATGAAACGTCGTCGTTATGTGCACTGGAAAGATACTCAAGACCCGGCACGATGACTCTGCGTACTGCGGCTAAGGAGGACAACGGAGCCAGGGAGAAACTGAATGCCTCAATGTCGGCTGTCGTACCGGATCTTCTCCGTGGCCTGAGACTCGGTGAGCCGGGAGCCGGGAATCTGCCGCACCGTCTGAGCCCAGCCGAAGACGTCCTGGGCATATTCAGTGGGACTGTACGTCGAGGCAGGAAGCATTGTGTCAAAAGACAAAGTAGGGTGGCGGCCGAACAGAAAGTAAAAGGAAGAAAAGCTTACAATTGGTCCCGTCTCATGACGGGACCAACTCTAAGCGAGGGTCACGAAGGGTCACGCGTTGTCCCAATCACTGCGGTCATCAGAAACGTACATAGAAAGCATTTCTCTCAACGTGCGATTGAACCACTCCGTGAGTCCGTTTGTCTGCGGGTGGTAGGCGCTGGAAAGCTTGCGCTCGGCAGAACAGGAATGAAGTAAGTCGTCAACAACTCGGGACAAGAAGGCGCGGCCGCGATCAGTGAGGAGTTTTCGGGGTGCGCTGTGATGGAGGATGACATCCTGTAACAGGAAATCCACCACCCCAGTTGCACACCATGTGGGCAGAGCTCGCGTGATAGCGTAACGAGTCGCGTAGTCAGTAGCGTCAACGACCCACCTATTGCCTGATTTGGCCGTCGGAAAAGGGCCAAAAAGATCGCTCGCTGGGGTGGGGAAGATCACATCGATGGGGCAAAGGCGTCCAGCGGGCAGCACAGCAGGTTTCTTGCGGCGCTGACAGCGCACAGGCCGCAACTTAGCGGTACTGAGAGACCTAGTCAGTAGAAGCGGTACCGTACGCGGATGTAAGTACGAGAAACGCCGAGGTAACCTGCAATAGGTGCGTCATGCAGCTGCTCAATAACCGATGTCCCGAGATGGCGTGGTACAACGAGTAAAAATTCTGGTCCTTGAGGGCGTAAGCTGGGACAGTAGAGAATGTCGTCGCGAAGTACGAGCATGCGCAGGGTGGCTGCCGAATCTCCAGAATTGAGATGATCAATGAGAAGACGTAAGCCGTCATCACGCCGTTTTTCAGTGCGATTGTCATGCAGATCAGAAATGGCCAAGATGCAATTAAGCGTCGCGGTAAGGCGCATCACTTTAAGGCCGCTCGACAAGATGACAGGAGAGGCAGTCGGCATCCTTGTGCAAGCAGCCTGGCTTGTCTAAGACAACAAACGAATATTCTTGGAGCCGTAGCGCCCTTATCCCCAATCGTCCAGTAGGGTCTTTAATTGACGAGAGCCAGCACAAGGCGTGGTGATCGCCAACCACGGAAAATGTGGGGCCGCTCAACTAGGCGCGCAATTTATCTACTCCCCAAACTAATGCCAGGCACTCCCGTTCAGTGATTGAACAATTTCTCTAAGATGCCGCCGCAGTCGAAGGACATCGAGCCGACACTTCAGGCCACTAAAACCAAACTACCGACTCTTAAAAAAAAAGTATTTCTTCTTCTCGATAGGTAACAGGTGGCGGCTGGCGCATGCAATTAAGCGCGCTGCGTTAAGCTGCGATTGACGAGTACAGCCCCAATTGCATGGCCACTGGGATCCGCGTGAATTTCAGTGGCGGTAAATGGATCATATTGAGCCAGCAATGGGGGAGCCGTTAGCGAGCCGACAAGGACGGAGAAGGCTTTTGTTTGAGCAGGGCTCCACGGGAATGCAACGTCCTTCTCAAGTAATTCGATGAGTGGGCGAGCGGTGTCGCCGAAGTTCTTGATGAAACGACGGATATATGAGCGTAGTCCCACACAGCTTCTTATTTCTGCGACAGAAGACGGAACAGGAAAGTTCTGGACAGCGCGAATCTTGTCGTGGCGCCGTATTCTGTAACGCTTCGGTTTTCGAAGAATTCGGTTTGCGGTGCAGCGATTGGTCGCCGCCTGGATAACGCCATCGCCTCAGGGCGCGAACGCATTTTTTGATGACGTCACGCACATGTCAATCACGCGCAAACCAAATTTGTCGCCTGCTATGAAGCGAAGCCGTGCGCGCAGCTTCGGTCTGATCCGAAGCGCGGTGTGCCGTGTGGAGAGCCTGTGCGTGCCGTGTTCACGGGCGAGATCGCGGCACTCAGAGCAAAATGGTGGCGTGTGCGGTGCCTTTGGCTATAGGGCCTAGTATACTTTGGCGCCTGTTGTCGTGCTATTAGCGAGCTTCCGTGAGAAGCAGCGACGACCTCGACATCGAAAGACGCCTTTAAGACGACAGACTAGGAATTCAGGCGACAATTCCGACTCTCAAAAGAGACAGTGTACCGCCTATGCGAGGAACTTCTGGGAGCAGCGGAACGCCAAGTTAGCGTACGACGTCCCATCTAGCGGCATAAATGGGTCAAGCGAAGCAAACAAAATTCGCTAAGTAACTCACCGCCAGTACGACTCACACAGGTTTCACAACGAAAAATATAAACCTCATCAATACTATCACCAAATCATTTTTATTTACCAAGAAGCGTTCGCAATTTGCTATATTTCCAATCGGTTTGTGACGTTCACTTCCACAAAAAACCTGCGCGCCGATTGGTCTCTGTTCTTCCACACGTTTTCAGTACGTCAACGGACCGCCCCAATGTGATGCCATCGCCACACCCAGTTCTTCGAAAACCGAAGCGTTACAGTATCCTACTACAGCTCTTCATGAAATGACGGAAATATGAGCATACTCCCACAAAGCTTCTTATTTCTGTGGTAGAAGATGGAACAGGAAAGCTCTGGACAGCGCGAATCTTGTCATGGTCGGATTGAATGTCAGCGGCACTAACGAGATAGCCATGAACGGTAATTTGACGAAGACCAAAGTTGTACTTGGATGAAATCAGTTGCAGGCGGGTGCGTCGAAAAACAGCCAGACTGGCCGACAGACGCGTTAGATCACTCGCAAAAGTTGGTGTAAGGACTATCACATGTGTATAGGCAACACAGACATCTAGACCATTTATGGCCGAAGAGTAAGGAGTCCATCATTCATTCGAAGTTTGCCGGGGCATTACAAGGCCTAACGGCACAACCTTGAATTGGAGGTGTTACGAAGGCAGTTTTCTTGCAGTCCGTGTCACCTACCGAGATTTGCCAATAGCCTGATCGAAGGTCTATGGACGAAAAGAGCTCGGCTCCGCCAGGAACACGACGTCTGTCCCAAATGTTCGAGTAAGTACGTTACAAAAAAAAAAGAAAACATTTAAGAAACTTTAAGGTACATTCATAGAGTCATATTCAAAATACTGCCCACTAGACAAGGGATAGTGGTTCCACCTCCTCTTCTATTGCTTCAAGCACCCTAGGAAGTCTTCGTTTGCTAAGCGCTTAAGCAGCGATGTCGTTTGCTTTGAATTGCCGTCACAGCCGCTCAATGCTGCCCTTGGAGAAAAAATTGCAGGCGGACAAATCCGGCAAGTAGGGAGGGTGTTCCTGCGTGGTGATGGCAATTGTGTGTCAAAACAGCACGAACTATCAATGTGAAATGCGCATAGGGGTATGCGCTATCGTGGTGGAGAATCCAGCGCTCCTGTTTCGGCAAGTTTGGTCGAACGGGACGCACAGAATATATCAGAAGCTTCACGACCTTGACGTAGAAATCTTCATTACCAATTTGACCTTCAGGTACAGATTCATAGCGCCGAATTTTCGCTTTGTTCTCCTACGATAGTTTCTGCCCTGGCTCATCTTTCTTTTCCACTGCTTCCTCGGCAACTTCAACTTGATGACGTATTCATAAATTTCAGTTGCGTCGCCGGTGACGACCCTTCGCAAGAATCTGAATTTTCCAAACAATACAAGAATCTTTTCGTCGCAACGTTTGCTTCAGCAGTTTCGGCACCATCTTGGCTAAAATACCTCTCCTTTCCACAATTCCAGTCAACATCCGGTGAACAGATGACTTTCACAAACGAAGTGCCTGTGATATAAATCTAACAGTCATTGGACGGTCACTGAGGGCGGTCACTGAAACATACACGCGATCAATCAATCTTTATATCTTCGCAAAATGTGGCGAGCGTCCAAATATTTCATCATCCTTGAAGTCTTCACGGCCTTCCGAAAACCGCTGTACTTTCTCGAACACACATCGTTCCTTCAACACATTCTTTCCATAGTTGGGGCAGCAGAGCTCACGCATTTTCTGAAGTGTCTGTAATGGTTTGGGAAGACACCGATACCAACCGTATCACTGCTATTGGAGCCAAATGTTCACTTTTCACACATGCATGTTGTCTGAAGCAAGCCCCGTTCTCGGATTGCGTTCCACAATTACATTTTTCAATGAAATTTCTACCACGAATGTGTCGCTGCCTTTCCAGTAAAGAATACAGGAAGAATTTAGTATAAAGCATTAAGTCTTTTACCTGAATACACTGACCGCTTGCTAAGATTTTTCAAAAGGGTCGAATTTTCAGTTTAAATTAAAATATGGACACTTCGAATTGTTTGCTCACTCATTTGTTTTGCGTTACCTCGGTTCCTTGTCTGTTGTTATGTGTCTTTATTTCGTTTATTTAATGATCCACATTGACTCTTACCACTATTTAGGTCATTGAGCCATCCTTTTCATTAAGGTTGCTGTTGCTGTTGCTGCCGCTGCCGCTGGCTGCTGCGATCAGTCGTACTTCCTTTCCCCGTTTCAGTCTTCAACTTTTTATTGCGATAGCAATTACATAGGCACCCGGACGAAAATTCGCCGTCGTCGTCGCCGTGAGCGTTGCCGTGCGGTTTCGCATATATAGGTATATGCATGCTATATGTTTATGCATGCCGTATAGGCCGTATGTGAATGCTATACTATCCAGCCACCAGGCTGCTCAAACCAGACCCGCCGTGGTTGCTCAGTGGCTATGGTGTTGGGCTGCTGAGCACGAGGTCGAGGGATCGAATCCCGGCCACAGCGGCTGCATTTCGATGGGGGCGAAATGCGAAAACACCCGTGTTCATAGATTTCGGTGCACTGTTAAAGAACCCTCGGGGGTCCAAATTTCCGGAGTCCCCTACTACGGCGTGCCTCATAATCAGATCGTGGTTTTGGCGTGTAAAACCCAATAATTAATTTACACTTTGCTCAAACCAAGTCTTATTCCGCGTATAAGCTGTGTCCGAGTCCTTCTATTTATTCGAGTCGCGCAGGAACACCAATCATTGCCACGTTGAATAGAAAGGGGGATAGTACCGACCCCTGCGGAGCACCCCTATTGCCTAGTTTGATCTCCTCCGATTTGTTCCCCCAATTGTAATCTTTGCCGTACGAATCGTCAAAGAGTCTTTGATGTACGCGTATGTTTTACGTCCTACATCCAGCTATTGGGTATTTTGTAGTACTTCCTTGTGCATGGCAGTGTCAAAGGCCTTTGTTAGATCGAGACCTAGTATCGCCTTGGTATCTAGAGTTTTCGCGCCCGCATCTATAATGTGATGTTTCAGTTGGAGCATAATATCCTGCGTCGATAACCTTGGTCGAAATCGAACCATGCTATGCGGATTAAGTCCTTCATCGTCTATGTATTTCGTGAGGCGTGTGAGAACCACATGTTCCATCAGTTTACCGACGCAGGATGTTAGCGATATGGGCTTTAAGTGGGGCAGTTTTAGTTTCTTTCCAGGCTGCTTTATAAAGATGATTTGGGCTGCTTTCAATTGACTTGGAATGTCACCTTGCTCCCAACACTTATTCATGTAGTCTGTGGAAGTTCGGATGGATTCATCGTGGAAGTTTCTGAGCATTTTGTTGGTTATCCCATCAGGCCCTAGTGCAGATTACTGGTTCAGTCTGGTAAGTTCATTCCTGACTTCTGCCTCCGTAATGGGGGCATCGAGATCAGGATTCTCATTGCCACTGTAATCCGGGAGTCGTTCTCTATTCGCATCTCCAACGTACATCTTTTGGAGCTCTCGAAAGAGCTCTTCTTCTGTACCTGCGTAGCTGTGTATAACCTTCTGTACATTGTGTCTCTGTACAGTTTTTGTAGTCTCGGCATCGAAGAGGCATCGTAGAATGTTCCAGGTCTTGGACATACTCATTTGCCTCTCCATCGAATTGCACGTGGCTTCCTAATTTTGTTGGGTTAACCTATTCGCGTAAACTTCGATTTCCTTGTCTAATTCCGCAATTCTCTTCCTTAATTTCCGATTATGTTTTTGCTTTTTCCATCTTTTCAGCATACTACCTTTCGCTTCCCACATATGCAATAATCTGCTATCCATCTCCTTAATCCATACCTCTTTTGGAACAGTTTTGGCAGCTCGTTTAACAATTAGTTGCAGTTTCTCTGCCCATTTCTCGATTTCCGTTATATTCTCTTCCGCATCTTCCTTTCGGATTTTGCGGAAAGAGTCCCATTCTACAAGTTTGAGTTCTCTACCCCTCCTTTTTCTTTGGGCCTGCATGTACCGTTGTGACGACGATGTAATGGTCACTACCTAAGCTTTTCTGCATGTTTTTCCATCGAGAATCTACTACGTTTTTTGTAAACGTGAGATCTGGTGTCATGTCGTTGCTTACACTGTTTCCTATTCTGGTGGGTGCTTGAGGATCAGTTATGAGCGTTAGTCTTTTGTGCTGAGCGTCTGCCCATAGGCTTCGGCCCTTAATGTTCCCTAAGCTGTATCCCCAAGCAGCGTGTTGCGCGTTAAAATCGCCGACCACGACTAGCGCCTGTTTGTCGGCTACGCTCAACGTTTTGCGGAAGAGTGGACCAAATTTCGGCTTGTGCCGGGGTGGACTGCATATGTTCAGACTAAATAGACCCTCCGCTTCTTTGCGGAAGGGAATTATTTCAATAAGGACGTGGTCTATGCCTCGCAATCCGGTATCGTGCCCGACAGCCACGAGGTTTCTGCGTACCTGCGTCGTGACGGTTGCCTTCTCGCCGGAAGCACTGTCAGGGATAATGTCAGGGATGGGGTCATGGGATAAAAATAATGCAAGGTGAGACGGTATATTATGTGTGTAAAGTTCTCTAAAATGCTGTACTCTTGTTTGGTGACGTCTTGGACATTCAATTAAGATGTGCCGGACAGTGAGTTTTTCTCCACATTTTTCGCATATGGGTGGTTGTGCGCCTGTTAACAGGTATATGTGTGTTGCGTATGTGTGTCCTATAGGTAGCCTGCACAGTGTGGTTTCTGTTAGTCTTGTGACTTTTTGCTGGAAAAATTGGCCTAGTTGTAGTTTTATTACATGTAATTTCTTTTCCGTTTCTGACAACACAAAACAGGAGACAACATAAAAACAGGAGATCCAAGTGAAGAAACTAGCGTATCAACGCTGATTTTCAACGAGGAAGACACCAAGACTAAGTACTCAGAGCTCATATGCATGGGCAGCTATCCTCCAGCGATGAAATCACATGTCGTTCCTTTTCAGCTCGAAGATAAAAAAGTGGTTCATAGAGCCCCCTATATTATGTCCAGAGGAAAAAAGGTGTGGCTGAAAAAAAGAGTTGCAAGAAATGTTGGACGCAGGTATCATCCAGCCTTCTGTATCCCCAGTTGCTTCTCCTATAACCATTGTGCCAGAAGAAGACGGAACGTTCCGCCTTTGTACAGACTACCGTGCTCTCGATCGTCAAACGGAATTGATACTTTATCCAATGCCGAGAATCGACGACATCATTGACGAAACTGGTGGTTGCCGTTGTTTTCACAAATTGATCTCTGCAAGGGCTTTTGGCTGATTTCACTAAGTGAAGAGACGGAAAAAGTACACCACGTTCATAACCTCAATTGACTTGTGTGAGTACAACCGCCTACTATTCGGTCGGAAAAACTCCCCTGCGTTGTTTCAGAAGACTATGACCGACATTTTGAAACTTTACTTGGGCACATTAGGTGCACTCTGTACGTGTTTTCTTTTTTTGGCCTAGCAGGACACTTCAGGGCGTTTATCAAAGACTATGCACTGATAACAAGGTGTCTGACACGTTTAACCCCGAAGGACATGCCTTTTCGGCGGGACGAGGAGTGCGAAGGTGCCTATTGTGAGCTGGTAAAACTAATATCGTCGGACCCCCTCTTGCGAATACCGATTTTTTCTCTGCCTTTTGTGCTGAACAAAGACGCGTCACACTATGCAACCGGTGCAGTCCTATGCCAGAAACCCTCAACACAAGCTGATCAAACGAAACACCACATTGTGGGGTACTATAGCTATACTCTGAAGCCTGCTGAAATCAATTACTCCACCAGAGAAAAGGAAGCTCTGGCCGTCTTAAATGCTGTTCAATATTTTCCTACTTACCTGGAAGGAGCAAAATTCAAGATTTTCACTGACCATCAAGCACTGACTCAACTTCTGAGCTTGGCACAACCAAGGGGCCGCATTGCCAGATGGGTCCAACTATCTGCAACAGTTTGATTTCATAATCTCGCATCATCCTGGCCCACTTCTCACTGATGCTGATGCACTATCTAGATTACTTGTACACGAATCAAGCGAGAATCCAGAAGTAATCAATCATACCAATCTGTAGGAAGGTACAGAAGATCTCCAGTTCATCAAAGGAAATTATCATGTGCCGCCAACTATGGTTCAAAGGATTCTTCATTTGTACCACGACACTCGTGGCTCGGGCGGTCATGATGGCTTCTGGCGCACATATACGAAATTGCTCATGAGATTCACATGGCCGGGCATGAAAAACAACATCAGCAATTACATACGCACTTGCCACCTCTGCCAGATGGACAAAGTTAAATTGAAGCAGTCGGCAGACTTTATGACAAACCCTGAATATTCAAGCATCCCATTCGAAGTAACATATTTGGACTTCGTGGAGCTCAAGAAGAAGGGGGAAGGAGTCAAACGGCCACAAGCTTTCCTGCTTTCCATAGATGAGTGCACAAGGATGATTGCGGCTAAAGCTGGTAAAAAAGGCCCAAACAGCATTATCTATCTGCTCAAGGCTGAATGTTTTAAGCACACAAACACGATGTACTGCTACAACGGGCCGGCTTTCCGGAATGTGAAGTTATCAAAGTGGGCACAACAGCACGGGATAACGATCAAGTATTCTACTCCGGCCCTACCACCCGGCAGCAAACGGCCTAGCGGAACTAGTCATACGAGACGTCGAACAGTTTCTGAAGATGTATCCAGACTTTGCAGGTGACTGGAAGTGCTGCCTCGAGGCCACTGTGAAAGATCACAACAGATCCTACACCACTGGTTTAGGCTGCAGTCCTCATTTTGCCACTTCGGGCACAGCGCCCATACTATCGGGAGATCGTGTGCTAGGCCTCTTAGAAAACCTCCAACTCAATGAAGTCAAGAAAACTGTAAGAGAACAGGAGGTCTACAAGCGCCGCATGAAGAGAAACTTTGATAAGAGACACTACAGCGAGATACCAGACATACAACCTGGAGACTATGTCCTTATAAAAAAAGGATCTGTACCTTCAAACTCCATATTTTACGGACTATTTGAAGTGCTTAAGACCGCATCCCAGCATGGAATATTGAAGAACGTCTGGTACACTGGAGTGTCCGGTCCAACGGAGTGCGCTTCCATTGGGAACACATTAAAGTATTACACCAGGAGGTGTAATCAAAAGAACTCCGGAAGATTGAAGCGGTCTGTGCTGGATGCATGAAAGAAGACGAAGAGGGTGGCTAGGGGAGAAGTGAAGATGAAGAAGTGAGATTAAATGGCGGACGACACCCGTCTCACTAAGATTATGTTTATTATATAGCCGCTCTAGTTAGGACAGCTACAAAGCATAATTTAGTCAAGAACATAAGACCTGATTTGAGCAGCCTGGTGGTTGGAAAGTACAGGATTCATATACGGCCTATACGGCATGCATAAACATATAGCATACATATACCTAAATATATGCGGAACCGCACGGCAACGCCGACGGTGACGACGCCGGTGAAAATTTGCCCGGAGTGACAATAAATTGCTGTCGCAATAAACAGCTGAAGACTCAAGCGGAGAAGGAAGTACGGCTGATGGCAGCAGCCAGCGGTAGCGGCAGACACAGCAACAGGAGAGAGAGAAAGAATTAACCTTAATGAAAAGGATGGCTGAATAGCCTAAATAGGGGTAAGAGTCAATGTGGACCATTAAATAAACAAAATAAAGACACAAAACGAAAGGCAAGGAACCGAGGTAACAAATAACCAATGAGTGAGCAAGCAATTTGAAGTTTTAGTACGCTAATTTAAGCTGGAAATTCAAAATGTTAGCAATCGGTCACTGTATTCAGATAAAAGACTTAATCTTTATAGCAAACCCTTCCTTTATTTGTTACTGGAAAGGCTGCGACGCATTCGTGGTAGAAATTTCATTGGAAAAATGTTATTGTGGAACGCAATCCGAGAACAGGGTTTGCTTCAGACAACATGCACGTGTGAAAAGTGTGCCTTTGGCTCCAATAGAAGATTGGTTATTGGCGTTTCGAAGTCTCCCCAAACCATTACAGCACTTAAGCCACTGCGTGAGCTCTGCTGCCCCAACTATGGAAGAAATGTCTTGAACGAACGATGTGATGTGTCTTCGTAAAAGTAAAGCGTTTTCGGCAAGGCCGTGAAGATTTCAAGGACGATGAACGATCAGGGCGCTAGCCACCATTTGCGAAGATATAAAGATTGATTGATAGCGCGTATATTTCAGTGACCGCCCTCCGTGACCGCCCAATGACTGTTAGATTTATATCACAGGCACTTCGTTTGTGAAAGTCATCTGTTCACTGGATGTTGACTTGAATTGTGGAAAGGAAAATATTTTAGCCAGGATGGTACCGAAACTGCTGAAGCAAAGGTTGCAACGAAAAATTCTTGTATTGTTTGGAAACTTTCAGATTCTTGCGAAGGGTCGTCACCGGCGACGAAACTGAAATTTATGAATACGTCGTCAAGTTGAAGTTGCCGCGGAAGCAGTGGAAAAGAAAGATGAGCCAGGGCCGAATCTATCGTAGGAGAACAAAGCGAAAATTCTGCGCTATGAATCTGGGCCTGAAGGTCAAATTGTTAATGCAGACTTCTACCTGACGGTCCTCAAGCTTCTGATATATTCTGTGCGTCACGTTCGACAAAGCTTGCCGAAACAGGAGCGCTGAATTCTCTACCACGATAGCCCATGCCCCTATGCGCATTTCACATGGATAGTTCGTGAGGTTTAGACACACAATTCCCATCACTGCGCAGGAACACCCTCCCTACTTGCCGGATTTACCCGCCTGCGACTTGTGCTCGCAGGGGCGACATTTAGGGGCTGTGACGGCAATTCAAAGCAAGCGACATCGCTGCTTAAGCGTTTAGTAGACGAGGACTTCCAAGGGTGCTTGCAGGAATGAAGAATAGGTGGAACCACTATCTCTTGTCTAGTCGGCACTAATTTGAAGATGACTCTCTTAATGTAATTGAAAGTTTCTCAAATGTTTTTTTTAATTTGTAACGTACTTACTCGAATATTTGGGACAGACGTCGTGTTCCTGGCGGAGCCAAGTTTTTCTCGTCCATAGATAGACCTTCATCAGGCTATTGGCAAATCTCGGTAGGTGACATGGACCGCAAGAAAACTGCTTTCGTAACGCCTCCAATTCAAGGTTATGCCGTTAGGCCTTTGTAATGCCCCTGCAACCTTCGAAAGAATGATGGACTCCTTACTCTTCGGCTATAAATGGTCCATACGTGTCTGTGTTGTCTACACAGATGTGATAGTCCTTACAACAACTTTTGCGAGTGATCTAACGCGTCTGTCGGCCAGTCGGGCTGTTTTTCGACGCACCCCCCTGCAACTGAACTCATCCAAGTACAACTTTGGACTTCGTCAAATTGCCGTTCTTCGCTATCTCGTTAGTGTCGCTGGCATTCAATCCGACCAGAGGCCATATCCTGTAACGCTTCGGTTTTCGAAGAATTGGGTGTGACGATGGCGTCACATTGGGGCGGTCCGTTGACGTACTGAAAACGTGTGGAAGGACAGAGGCCAATCGGTGCGCAGGTTTTTTTGTGGAAGTGAACGTTACACACCGATTGGAAATATGGCAAATTACAAACACTTCTTGGTAAACAAAAACTGATTTGATGATACTATTGATGAGGTTTATATTTTTCATTATGAAATGTGTGTGAGTTGTACTGGGGGTGAGTGACTTAGCGAAATTTCTTTACTTCGGTTGACCGATTTATGCTGCTAAGTGGGACGTCGTACACTAACTTGGCGCTCCGCTGCTCCAAGAAGTTCCTCACATAGGCGGTACACTGTTTTGAGAGTGAATTGTCGCCTGAATTCCTAGTCTGCCATCTTAAAGGCGTCCTTCCATGTCGAGGTCGTCGCTGTCTCTCACGGAGGCTCGCTAATAGCACGACAACGCGCGCCAAAGCATACTAGGCAATACAGCCAAAGCCACCGCACACGCCGCCATTTCGCTGTGAGTACCGCGATCTCGCCCGTTAACACGGCACGCACAGGCTCTTCACACGGCACGCCACACTTCGGATCAGACCGACGCAGCGCGCGTGGCTTCGCTTCATAGCAGACGACAAATTCGGTTTCCGCGTGATTCACGTGTGCGTGACGTCATCAAAAATGCGTTCGCGCCCTGAGGCGATGGCGTCACCCAGGTGACGACCAATCGCTGCATGCAAACTGAATTTTTTGAAAACCAAAGCGTTACAGAATGCGGCCCCAGGACAACATGCGCGCTGTCCAGAACTTTTCTGTTCCGTCTTCTGCCGCAGAAATAATAATCTGTGTGGGACTACGCCCATATTTCCGTCGTTTCATCATGAACTTCGGCGAAACCGCTCACCCACTCATCGAGTTACTTGAGAAGGATGTTGCATTGGACATCAGTTCTTGAGCAGTTGCATGACGCACCTACTGCAGGCCACCTCGGCGTTTCTCGTACTTACGACCGCGTACGGCGCCGCTTCTACTGGCTAGGCCTGTACCACTCTGTGCACCGCTACGTTGCAGCCTGCGCAGTCTGTGAGCCCTGCGAAAAACCTGCTGTGCTGCCCGCTGGACGCCTTCACCCCATCGATGTGGTCTTCACCACCCCTATCGAGCGATCTTTTCGGCCCTTTTCCGACGCCAAAATCAGGCAATAAGTGGGTCATTGTCGCTACTGAATACGCGACTCCTTACGCTATCACGCGAGCTCTGCCCACATGCTGTGCAACTGAGGTGGCGGATTTCCTGTTTCAGGACGTCATCCTCCCTCACGGCGCACCCCGGAAACTCCTCACTGATCGCGGCCGCACCTTCTTGTCCCGAGTTGTTGACGACTTACTTCATTCCTGTTCTGCCGAGCACAAGCTTTCCACCGCCTACCACCAGCAGACAAACGGACTCACGGAGTGGCTCAATCGCAGGTTGAAAAAAATGTTGTCTATGTACGTTTCTGATGACCGCAGTGATTGCCGCAACGCGTGACCCTTAGTGACCCTCGCTTACAATTCGTCCCGTCACGAGACCGCTGGCTTTTCTTCCCTTTACCTTCTGTTCGGCCACCACCCTACTTTGCCTTTTGACGCACTGCTTCCTGCCTCGACGTACAGTCGCACTGGATTTGCCCAGGACGTCTTCGGCCAGGTTCAGACAGCGCGCCAGATTGCCGGCTCTCGGCTCACCGAGTCTCAGGCAGCGCAGAAGATCCGGTACGAGAGCCGACGTCGAGACGACATCGACATCTCCAAGCGACGACAAACAACGTTACCTTGGCTCTGTCCAGCAACGTGGTACTTGTGTATTTTTAAATCTTGGTTCATGATAGCTGGGACAGCCCGATAGCACAAGCAAGGAAGGCCTAGGTGTGACCTTTACAAATGTTGAACAATCGTGCCTTCAGCAATGCGGTGTCGCTACATTTTTTAGTTTTTTTGTTATTTCTCACATACTGCGGACCGAATACGGTCCAGGCAGGAGAGGCCAAATATATATATATATATATATATATATATATATATATATATATATATATATATATATATATTCGACCTTGAAAAAGAGACACCAGAATGGACGATGCATACTTATGGAAAGCTGAATGAGATATTGCACGGATAAAAACGTCATAAAACGAAAGGAAGCAACGCGCAACGTTAACAATATAGCACATCACAGATAATGCATTCTGACGGTCGATATCATTCATCAGGAGCAAGGAGGAGGGAATCATGCGGCAATCCATTCCAGTCTGCTATATCGTTTTGGGGTAAAATGAATACTTATAAACATCCGTGCGAGCAAAAATCGGTTCAATATAGTGGTGATGCCTATCACGGCATTTTTCAAATGATTGTGTAGTTATGTACTCTTGGGGATCAATGCCTAGTTTAGAGAAATATAATCGACTTTGAAACTTAATTCTAGCAATTATGCTTCGGTCTGTTAAGCTTTCCAGCTTCGCTTCTTGCAACATAGTAGACGGAGAGTCCCGGCGTGTATAGCGGTTGTATATAAAACGAGCCGCTAATCTTTGAATTTTTTCTATCTTTTCTATATCTACTGTTGTGTGAGGATCCCATACAATACTTGCATACTCAAGAGCAGGTTTTACTATGGCTTTGTACGCCTTGTTTATTAGTTCCTTTGATGATCTTTTTAATTTGTGTTTTAGAAAGCCCAATTTTTTACGAGCTGAAGAGCATATGTTATCAATGTGCGTGGTCCACTTAAGCCTGGATGTAATGGTAATTCCTAAATATTTATATTCTTCAACTTGTTTGATCATGTTACCGTTTATGTTATACGAAAACACCAGTTTGTTTCTTTTATTAGTAAGGCACATCTGTACTTTTATTTCAAGATTAATAATCATGTCCCATTTAGCACACCATTCTGCGAGTAGTTTTAGATTCACATTCAACTCATGCTGGTCAGAAACAGAATTTATAGTTTTAAAAATGACACAGTCATCGGCAAACAATTTAACGGAGACAGTTGATTCGACAGAGTGTGCCATATCGTTGATATAGAGGTTAAACAACACCGGTCCTATCACAGTTCCTTGGGGTACTCCCGAGAAAACATCTAATTTCCAGAGCATGATTCGTCTACATCTACATATCGTTTTCTGTCAGTCAAATAAGATATAACCCAGTTGATTATTTCGGGAGGTATACGAATTGTTTTCATCTTTAGGATTAGTTTATTGTGAGACACCCTGTCGAATGCTTTGGAAAAGTCCAAAAATATTATGTCCAACTGACCACTGATATCTAAAACTTTATCAATTTCATTAATGGTTACTACTAACTGTGTGTTAGTAGAAAAGCCCCGTCGGAACCCTTGCTGTGCATTGTGCATGATATTGTGTTTATCCAAGAATTTATTTTAATATTTCACCAAAATATGATCCAACACCTTGCAAGAAATACACGTAAGTGAAATTGGTCGATAATTACTCATTTCTATCGGGCTACCCTTCTTAAGCACAGGAACAACACGAGCCAGGAGCCAATATGTCGGTATTTTACCAGTTTCTGAGAACTTAATAAATATAATGAGGAGAAATCTACCTAAATAAAATATAAGTTAGACTGAAACGAGGAAAGAAAGTACGGCTGAGGGCACCAACCAGCGGCAGTGGCATCAGCAGGATAGAGAGAGAGAATTGACCTTAATGAAAAGGATGGCTCAATGGCCTAAATAGGTGTAAGAGTCAATGTGGATCATTAAATAAAAATAAAGACACATAACAAAAGGCAAGGAACCGAGGTAACAAAAAACAAATGAGTGAGCAAGCAATTCGAAGTGTTCATATTTTAACTTAAACTGGAAATTCAAACTTTTTGAAAATTCTTAGCAAGCGGTCACTGTATTCCGATAAAAGACTTAATCTTTATACCAAATTCTTCCTTTATTATTTACTGCCAAGGCTGCGACGCATTCGTGGTAGAAATTTCATTGAAAAATGTGATTGTGGAACGCAATCCGAGAACGGGGTTTGCTTCAGACAACAAGCACGTGTGAAAAGTGTACCTTTGGCTCCAATAGCAGTGACACCGTTGGCATGGGAGTCTTCCCAAACCATTACAGACGCCTATGAAAATGCGCGAGCTTTGCTGCCCGAATGCCTTGAAGGAACGATGTGTGTTCGAGAAAGTACAGCGTTTTCGGGAAGTCCGTGAAGACTTCAAGGACGATGAAATATTAGGACGCTCGCCATCTTGTGCGAATATATAAAGATTGATTGATCGCGTGTATGTCTCAGTGACCACACTCAGTGACCGTACAATGACTGTTATATTTATATTACAGGCGCTTCCTTTGTGAAAATCATCTGTTCACCGGACGTTGACTGGAATTCAGGAACGGAAAGGTACTTTCGCCAAGATGGTGCCGAAACTGCTGAAGCAAACGTTGCGACGAAAAGATTCTTGTATTGTTTGGAAAATTCAGATTCTTGCCAAGGGTCGTCACCGGTGACGAAACCGAAATTTATGAATACGTAATCAAGTTGAAGTTGCCGAGGAAGCAGTGGAAAAGAAAGATGAGCCGGGGCCGAAACTACCGTGGCAGAACAAAGCGAACATTCGGCGCTATGAATGTGTATCTGAAGGTCAAATTGGTAATGAAGATTTCTACGTGAAGGTCCTAAAGTTTCTGATATATTTTGTGCGTCCCGTTCGACCAAACTTGCCGAAACAGGAGCGCTGGATTCTCCACCACGATAGCGTATACCTCTATGCGCATTTCACATTGATAGTTCATGCTGTTTTGACAGACAATTTCGATCACCATGCAAGAACACTCTCCCTACTTTCCGGATTTATCCGCCTGTGACTTGGGCTCCAAGGGTGGCATTTAGGGGTTGTGACGAAAATTCAAAGCAAACGACATCGCTTCTCAAGCGCTTACCAGACGAGGACTTTCAAGGGTGCTTGCAGGAATGGAAGAATATGTGGAACCAGTATATTTCGCCTAAGGGGCAGTATTTTGAAGATGACCTCATTAATGTACCTGGAAGTTTCTGAAATTTTTTTGTCTTGTTTTTATTTTTTAACGTACATACTCGAGCATTTGGGACAGATGTCGTATCCCTGGTGCGTTTAATATTTCGCAAGACATTGAACACACTGCGAACCAATGTGCGGAGACGTAATGTGATTAATGTTGTTTTCAAAGGCTACAGTGCCCAGTGAGACAAAAAAAGAACAACTCGTGCTCAGGGCTTACTCGAACTCAGACTTACAAATATCGTACTCAGGCGGGCTCATTTGAACTCAAGCTCACCAAAATTTCATTCAACCGCTCTCACTAAAACTCGCGGATAGATCTGAGTGAGACTCAGTCAGTCGACTCACGGGTGAGTTTGCCGACTTGCATATGGCAGTGGCGCGCATATTTAATTCCATTTAGTTATACTGTAAGCTACCTTACACCATAGCGCCCATTCCCCGCTGAGGTTTAGCGACCAGTGAGTAACTTATACAGCAAGATTTGGCAAAGATGTGGGCCTGTGTTGCTGGAGTTACCTTTAGAACTGATGTTCTGTTCTGTGCAGCCTGAAACCCAGTTCTAACGACACTAATGCAAGTTACGTTATTTCAAAGGGTTGAAAGTTAGAAGCTGTCAATTGTTTTTTTGCTTGACCGCATTAATGCGCCTGCTACATTGCGGATTATCTTGAGCAATTTTGTTGCTTTCTGTATAGTTCGACGTAGATGAATTACTTCACGGCGACGGCGCACTGCACCTGAAAAGCAGCTACCGAGGTTGCGTTTCTCATAGTTTAGTTGCTTTATTTCGCAGTTGCATCAACTTGCATAGACGGCCTGGTATCTTACCAAATGCCTGTATCACGAAGAGCAAACTTGAGTCACACTAAACATTAGTTGCAGTTTTAAATAAAAATATTTACTTGTTTATTACGTACGCTTCTGTCCTCAGGACTCATCGGCGGAAGGAGGGGGCTTTTCTCTTTCTTTCACTATCATTGTCATGTGGAGCATCGCCTGCGTCAAACGTGACGCCAAGCAGCACGGCAAAGAATGTGAGGCGTTTGAATTCTACAGCATTCTCGTGAGTAGTTGGATTGCTACTGCAGCTCAGGCGACCGCGTACAGCGTCAAAACAGAACAGAAAGTTGAGGAAAATTGTTGGGCGCGCATATGTAAAGCGCCCGCAATTTTTATCGCATAAAGGGCAGCTTTGGTTGCACAAAAATATAACAACATAACGAGTGTCACAACTGAGTTGAGGTTATTTGACGTTAATTGAGTCCGGCATTTAGCGTGGGAATCGTTTGAACACTACCGCAGGCTTCGAGCCTTTCCCCGACACTTCCCCTTGGATGTGTCCTAGCATAGTAGCGTAGCGTCGGCAGTGCCTTCTGAACCTTTTGTTGAACCGGTTCGGAACGGTTGCACTAGTAAGTAAACGTTCGGCTCCAAGATGGCGGGAGAATATTGCTTCGGCTCAGTTCCGGTTCAGCTGAATAACGGTTCCGTTCCAGTTCGACACCCTAGGTTTATCTTAACTATTTTTCAAATTTGTTCATAACTAGAGGAGGGGAGTTGAATAGTTAAATGGAGATGTTGCCTTGTCACAATGATAGAATGTGTGCTTCACTACCAGCTGCGACTAGCTGAAGTGAAATTCCTCACCAACCTTGTCTCTCTTCTTTCATCATTCTGTCCCCCTCCAGCCCTTCCCCAAGGCGCTGAGGCATACTTCCTACATAAGGGCTGAAGAATATAACGCCCTCTACCTCTCCACAACACACATTCTATACTTCCCTGCTATATCTCCCATACCGTAGCCGACGACCGCGTCACATTTGCGTCACAATCACCGCCTCCCTTTGCTCACCCTTCGATGTGGCGAGGCGCACTACCAGTGGCGGTTTCGCAGGTTCGTAGTGGATGATTTACGGAAGTCACGAGCCATAATCGGTGACGATGAAGGCAGTCCATTAAACGTGGGGGTGTCTACGCGTGGGACCTTGATTCTCCCGGCACGAACCAGGCTGTCTCGAGAGAAAGGGCCATGGTGGTATGAGCATGTCTTATCGGCGCACTGGCTATCGGTTGAAATTTCAGCTGATGTTTTGCAGACGCGATCGCCAGCGCGTCATCTAGTCGCTGAGCTGCCTGTTTGCATCGCCCAAGCCTAGGGAGGCGCCCTTTAACCGTGTAATGCCTGAACACAGTTCCACGTCAGGTAAAACTGGAGCAAATTCTTCAGTTTCATCTCTCGCCACGTACAGGTCATTTCTACAAAAAGAAATTGTATGTTTTAAGAGTTATAGCTTAATTACCCTTAGTATAGTACATAATCAATTTGTGATTCGTTCGTTGAAGTATGCACGGCATAAACTTCGCTCCAGTATATAAAAAATGAGCGCATCTCGCACTAGTGGTGCAAGGCTGGAGCAAACAGCGGAGCTTGTGATCGACCTAGGTTATTCCGACGACGCTGGATATTCAAATGAAGACTCTCGCGTTCTCGTTTTCGAGATCTTCAACTCAATGATGCCTCTTCTCGGCTGCAGCTTCGGCACGGTTTACGGATCGGCTCGCCGCCGACGCGTAGATTCTTGCTTGGCCGCACGGCGGGCTTCTAGACGCGCCCTGGCGCAGCGTTCACATGTCTAGGCGAAGCGAGGCACATGTGGTTGCTAGGCGACGCGAATTGACGTCATGGCTAGAGGAAGCAGGTGCGCTATCGTAGCAGCTCGGTGCGGCGGCGCGGAGCGGTGGCGAAGCAAGGCGCAGCTGCGCTAAGTGGTTTCTAGGCAACGCGCGGTGACGTCATCGCCAGGCCCAGTTTCGGGTGTACGCCATACGGACTAACCTACGGCTTAAACAACTCTGCAGTTTAAAAAATTGGGCTCCAATCCACGCTGTGAAGTTGGTTGTTCAGCGAAACTGTGGTCTCACCTGATCCGATAGACCAATATGACGTAGCCTGGAACGATCGAGCAATGCATTAGATGAAATAATTGAATGTAAGACAACTAAATTCACTATACCTAACTAAGAGGTGCATTGTAAAGGCGTCCTAAGTGTGCGTGACTGGCTCTGGGCAGGAACTGCTGCGTCCTACCCAGCCTGAGTAGTACGTCGCGAATGTTGCTCTTGCAGACTCAGTAGTCCGAAGTGACACGAACTTGTTGGGCAAGAGCACCAGTGGAGAGTGCAATGGGTCAGAAAAGTGCTGTAAAGCACAATGCGGGCAGGATAGCGTCGTTGTGCACAGCTCCTGTGTATGCGAGCTGCGTTGCGCAGGAGAAAATACTGGCATTGTCCCGAGTCGTTTGGGGCTCTCCGTCAGTGAAGGTGGCCTAGAGAGGGGTGATTCACCCGCTGATAATCCAGACTGTGCGGTTGAGGTCGCAATCGTGACCGACCATATGCGCGCCGGTCATCACGAGATGCGAGCTGAAGGCTCGGAAATTAGCACCGCAAAGCGTTCTAGGAGAAAGAAGCGGTGTCGCAGAGTGCGCAATGCGGCAGTGAAGGCAACGCAGCCGAATAAAACAAAAGGCGCTAAACCGTGTGGGGAGCGCAGTGAAGGATCTCGAAAGCCGCGTTCGCCGATTGCAATGTTTCGTGTACGAGCGCGTCCGAGCCGCCGGGGGAGGAAGAGAGAAAAGGGCCGTTCGTCGCAGGGGCGGACAAAAGCAAGAGGGCAATCATGTTCCCCCTTTAAAAGAGTTGAGTGTTGGGCTAGTTGGTGTTTATACATAGGAACCATTGTTAAAAGTGCAAAACCACACAAGATAAGACCAGACGAGCACAGGCGCATTAAGTATGCACTTTTGCGGTTTTGCGCTTTTAACAATGGTTCCTATGATCCCCATCGGTCGGTTCTTTGAAAGGTGTGCAATGCGTGGCACAGGAGAGCGAGCCGGTACGGCACCGCGAATTAGGCATACGCCTCAGTACAGTCGCTGTGCGATGCGTGAGAGGCATGCTGCCTGTCCGTAAAGTGTCGGGGGTGGGCAGCGAGGAGAATGGCTGCTGTAGCCTTTGTGTTCCCTCGTTGACAAGACGAGCTGTCAGACCGCGCCTGCCTCTCCGATACTAGAGATCGTTTGAGTGAGCAAGTTTAGAGCTTTGTGTAAATTGTTTTGGAGGTTCTCCGATACTCTGAGAGAGCTGGTTTGCGCGCGAAGAAATTTTTGAAACTTTGTTTTCTCGATATGTCGTTGCTTCTGTATCAGGTAGGCTTATTTTGCGAGGAGATACGCTGTATCAGTTTACATTACGGAAGTGTTCGTGATTTTTTTTTTTTTTCTGTGAGAGTGGGTCGCTTTATTTTGAAGGAGCCGTGGTGTGTCCTTGTCGTTTGGAAAAGTGTTTGTGCCGTTTCGTTAAAGCGTGTCTTGCGCGGACACACAGGAGCAAAGCGGTGGTGCGTCTCTCGCACGTGTATTTGCAAGACGACAGCAACTTTTGGTTTCATTTAGTGCGTGTAAGCGCTTTGCAAGATGCGCGAATGTCCTGGTCGTCTTGAGCGCGTGGTTGGCGCGCGTTTTTGATTGCCATTGCACTAGTACGTGTATTAAAACTGATGTGGAGTGCGAACAGACGGTTTATGGCGTTTGTGCTGCATGAGATATTTCCAGTACCATTGATTTAGGGTGATTCGGCAGTGAAGTTGGAGAATTTTTGTGTTGTGTGCCTGGACGTGTGGTGTTGTGTTCGATTTTTTTTTTGTATAATACACGATCTTATCGGATGTATACTGTTATTTATACATAAAACGGTGTTTTTTTTTTTCGTTCCTGGTTTCTTCTCGAAAATGCCACTCGTGTAAGAGAATATTATGTGATAATATTCTGAAAGTGGGGGGCTGTGTCACGGAGCGGCATATTTTTGAGAGTTCGTGGGGTTTTGACGCCAATTAACGGCCGCCAACAACGTGGTGCACTCACTATGCGGCGTATAATTTCGATTAGCGACTGCCACGGAGCGACATTTTTTTAGTGGTTTTGACACTGATTAGCGACACGCCGAATTACGGGCGTCAAAAACGTGGGGTCTTCACTATGCGGCGTATTATTTCGATTAGCGACTCGCCGAATTACGGGCGTCAAAAGCGTCGTGTCCTCACGGGCGGCATCTCGATTCGAGACGCGACACGCCGATTACGGACCCCGAAGTGTGCGTGTACGGCCACGTGGTAGTGCTGCGCTCGACCTTGGCCCTTGACCTTGGGAGAGATGAGAATCGGCCGTTTTTCGTCCATTGTGAAAAGGGCGCGGCCGAGACTGTTGGGAGCTAGGAGCAGTGAATTAGGAGAACTCTACATACCGGCAATTTCCCTAGATAGGGAACTAGGGAAAGGAGAGGCTATTTAGGCGCGGGTTTTGGACCTTGCTATTTAGTCTAGAAGCTGAACCTATGCGCTGTTGAGAAGCCGTCGGGGGGCTAGTGCCGTCCAGTATCGCCTGGGCCACCTGGCCACGTCGGAACTCCGAGGAACTAGTTGACGTACGAGACGACAAACCAACGTCTGCAACGAAGCTCACGGTAGTTCGCCTCAAGTTAGCTCAACCTGCTTGAGAGAAGACGTCAGATCTAGACTCCCGGGAAACCCAGCCCAGCAATTCGCATCCACCTCGACAAGATCGGACCGCCAGCATTCTTCGGGAAAGCTTTGTGCACCGACTCACGGTTCATGGACTTGCTGCTGCTGCCAGGCCACGCGTATGACATCGTTTGTTTTCTTTTGAACTTTGACTTCTTTTGAACTTTGCTTTAGTGAAATACTGTTAAGCGTATTCTTGAGTATTTTTATCCTCGCACTCTTCCGTTTTTATATCTACTGTTAATTGCTCGCATTTATTTGTCTTCATCATTGTGTTATATTAAGTCCAGTTGAGTTAGTTTGTCTAGTGTATTCTATTTTAATAATTTGCGTATATTTATCAGCCTATAAATATCTTCTTTTTTTTGTTTAGCGCCGACGACGAATCGGCGACAGCTGTGACAAGGCTTAACGTACACCATGAAATTTTCGGACGTCAGCGACGTGCACTTCAACCTGATACTTCCCTGCTTCGACCACAGCTTGTTCCTGACGCGGAACGCCAGCGCGAGAAGTCGTCGAGGCCTTCTACATTGAGAACATAAGTCGTACATACGTGAGTAGCCCATCTATCACCCGCCGGGGTAGGCCAAGAGTTATGGCGTTGAACTACTGATTTCGAGGTCACGGCTTCGATCCACGGTGGCCGCATTTCCATGGCCATGACGGCCGCATTTCGATAAGAACGAAGACGCTCCTGTGCTTATATTTATAAGCGCACCCTAAAGGTACCCCAGGTGGTCAAAATTAATGCGTGGTCCACTGCTACGGCGTCCGTGATAAACGTATCGTCGTTTTGTATGTTAAAAAAAGAAAAAGAAAGAAAACAATTAAAATAGCGCACCTTGCACTAGTGGTGCAAGGCAGGGGCAAAGAGCGGAGCTTGTCATCGACGAACCTACAGCCAAGCTCACTATCCCGACGGCGCTGGATACTCAAACGGAGACTCTAGCGTTCTCGTTCTCGAAACTCGGGATCTTCAACTCGACGACGCCGCTTCTCAGCTGCAGCTTCGGCACGGTGTTCCGCATCGGCTCCCCGCCGACGCGCAGATGCTTGCTTGGCCGCACGGCGCGCTTTAAGATGCGGCCTGGCGAAGCAACGAAATCTCCATGCGAAGTGAGCCCATGTGGTTGCTAGGTGACGCGATGGGACGTCATGGCTAGACGGAACAGGTGCGCGATAGTAGCAATTCGGCGTGGTGATGCGGAGCGACAGCGAAGCGATGCGCAGCTTTGCCAAGTGGTTGCTAGGCAAAGCCCGGTGACGTCATCGCAAGCCGCAGTTTCTTGTCAACACTATACGGGTTAACCTCCGGCTTAATGAGCTCGGCTGTTAAAAAACACTACAATTTATTTTTTTTTACAGCGGAGGTGTTAAGGGCTAGTTCGCCCAGGATCGTGTCCGCGTATAGAAAAAAAAAAAAACTATGATGATCAGTATTTCAGCTGCACGTCAAAGGTGGTTGGCTCCGTAGGCAAGGAGGTTTCCCGTGAGTTGTGCCTTGGCACAGGTGCCAAGACAGATGAATAACATGACTGATAGATCATGACATCAATAACATCACATACTCGTCAGTTACGTCACCATTACCAAAAAATAAAATTTGGGTATGCGCCACGTGGGGTGCATACCCTTACCGAATATGCGGAATATGAGCCAGGGACAAGAAAGAAAGAACTCACGTGTGGCTCATACCAGCATTGGATATGTGGGTATGAGCCGCCAAAAGCAGGAGCGGGAGAGGATCCTTCGCCACACGATCTTGACGTTGCCGTGCAGTGCGCCACGGCTATGAACGCAGTTGGTCTATGACGATGGGGCCGACTTGGCGCTGCAAACGCACTTCTTGGTCATCGCGGTGGTGGTGTCCTAGCTCTTTGACGAGCATGCCGAAGACGCTCAATGCGGTATAATAAAAAATCCTAACATATAAATTCACTATAGCAACATTCACTACAGCAGACCCACTTTGGCCCCAGCTTCGCTGGCTTCCCTCTTCACAGTTAAGTCCTTGCGAATGCTCCACCGCCATGTCCCTCCGCTTCACTAACTTGGTAAGCAACACCCTTCCTCGTCCATTCTAATTTGGTAAATTCACTCTTATTACCATAAGGGAATGATGACGCGTTTCGTCACGAAGTTGAAGAGTTTGCTACAAAATACTCTTGCAAATCAAGAGAATAACATGCACTGAAACATGTAACGCGTACACACCGGCCGAATGAAAATTTTGTGTGTTCGAGTCGGAATGAGCTCGGCTCAGTAGGATCTTTCTCCGTCGCAGTTTCAGTGAGCCCTGAGCAAAACATATGTTGTGAGTGAGTGTTATTGAGTTGTCATTATTCTGCCGACCTATGCGGGTACCACTAAAGTGGTATTGCCCAATTCGGTTGCGAACTCCTGCCGTGCGCGTTTCAAGCAAGCATTAGCTTTAGGTTGAAGGGCAACCTAAAGAAACCTGCAAGGTCCAACGTATAATACAGAATACGCCGAGTTCGATGTCCCCGCATTGCTGATTTAATCATGCAAAACGTCACGCAAAGCCGAAGCTGGCGTTTTACAACGAAGCTGTATGTGACTGGGATCCCGTGATTTTTTCGTCTCCGTGGATAGAACGCTTGACAGAAGCCCATTCCACTAATTGAAGCGAAAAGTGTCCATCTCCTTTGGAATTACGCATGCAAGACGCACCCTTGTATTGGTTGCAAGATAGAAAAGCCGAGACACGTGCCGTAAGCACATGATTGATGATAAGACGTGTTTGAACAATACCAGCACGCAGCGTTCGCCGCATGCGTTTCTCGATGTAAAGATTATGGTTGCATAAGCTGCAGTTGCCGAGAAGCGGACTACTGTAGCACACGAAGCAGAGAGTGATGTCACTACAGTTTCGTCTGTAAATGAACACGCCTTGCAACTGATTTTATTTGTGCTGCGATAGGCGCTATATGGGAAGGCCACGCATAGTTCGGACTGCCGAAGCATGAGCGGGATGAGCGATGATGGGCACAGCTACGTCAATATGTACAATGGCGTCATGCTCAGGCTGGGTAGGACGCAGCGGTTCCCTGCCCTAAGCCAGTCACGCACACTTAGGACGCCTTTTACACTGCACCTCTTAGTTAGGTACAGTGAATTTATTTGCCTTGCTGTCAATCATTTCGTCTAATGCATTGCTCGATCGTTCAACGCTACGTCATATTGGTCTATCGGATCAGGTGATACCACAGCTTCGCTGAACAACCAACTTCACAGCGTGGATTGGAGCGCAATTTTTTTTAACTGCAGAGCTGTTTAAGCCGTAGGTTAGTCCGTATAGCGTAGACCAGAAACTGCGCCTGGCGATGACGTCACCGCGCGTTGCCTAGCAACCACTTAGGGCAGCTGCGCCTTGCATCGCCGCCGCTCCGCGCCGCCGCACCGAGCTGCTACGATCCCGCACCTGCTCCCTCTAGTCACTGACGTCACTTCGCGTCGCCTAGCTACCACATGTGCCTCGCTTCGCCTAGACATGTCAGACGCTTCGCCAGGCCGCGCCTAGAAGCCTGCCGTGCGGCCAAGCAAGAATCTTACGCGTCGGCGGCGAGCCGATCCGTAAAACCGTGCCGAAGCTGCAGCCGAGAAGCGTCATCGAGTTGAAGATCTCGAGAACGAGAACGCGAGAGTCTGCATTTGTATATCCAGCGTCGTCGGAATAAGCTACGTCGATCACAAGCTCCGCCTGTTTGCTCCAGCCTTGCACCACTAGTGCGAGATGCGCTAATTTTTTATATACTGGAGCGAAGTTTCTGCTGTGCATACTTCAACGAACGAATAACAAATTTATTATATACTATACTAAGGGTAATTAAGCTGTAACTCTTAAAACATACAATTGCTTTTTGTAGAAATGACCTGTACGTGGCGAGAGTTGAAGCTGAAGAATTTGCTCCAGGTTTTCCTTGACGTGGAACTGTGTTCAGGCATTACACGGTTAAAGGGCGCCTCCCTAGGCTTGGGCGATGCAAACAGGCAACTCAGCGACTAGATGACACGCTGGCGATCGCGTCTCCAAAACATCAGCTGAAATTTCAATCGATAGCCAGTGCGCCGATACAGACATGCTCATACCACCATGGCCCTTTCTCTCGAGACAGCCTGGTTCGTGCCGGGAGAATCAAGGTCACATGCGTAGACACCCCCACGTTGGATACACTGCCTGCATCGTCACCGATTATGGCTCGTGACTTCGGTAAATCATCCACTACGAACCTGCGAAACCGCCACTGGTAGTGCGCCTCGCCGCATAGAAGGGTGAGCAAAGGGAGGCGGTGATTGTGACGCAAATGTGACGCGTTCCTCGGCTACGGTATGGAAGATAGACTGAAAGTATAGAAAGTGTGATTGTGGAAAGCAAGACGACACGATATTCTTCAGCCCTTATGTAGGAAGCATGGCTCAGCGTCTTGGGGGGAAGGGGTGGAGGGGGACAGAATGAGGAAAGAAGAGAGACAAGGTCGGAAAGGAATTTCGCTTGCGGAAGCTAGTAGCAGCTGGTAGTAAAGCACACATTCTATCAGTGTGACAAGGCAACATCTCCATTTAACTCCCCTCCTCTAGTAATGAACAAATTTGAAAAATCGTTGTGGTAAATTTAGGCTGTCGAACCGGAACGGAACCGTTATTCAGCTGAACCGGAATTGAGCCGAAGCAATATTCTCCCGCCATCTTGGAGCCGAACGTTTACTTACTAGAGGAACCGTTCCGAACCGGTTCAACAAAAGGTTCAGAAGGCACTGCCGACACTACGCTACTATGCTAGGCACGCCCGAGGGGAAGTGTTGGAGAAAGGCTCGAAGCCTGCGGTAATGTTCAAACGATTCCCACGCTAAATGCAGGACTCAATCAACGTCAAATAACCTCAACTTAGTTGTGACACTCGTTATGTTGTTAGATTTTTGTGGAACCAAAGCTGCCCTTTATGCGATAAAAATTGCGGGCGCTTTACATATGCTCCCGCAACAATTATGCTCATCTTTCTGTGCTGTTTTGACGCTGTACGCGGTCGCCTGAGCTGCAGTAGCAATCCAACTATTCACGAGAATGCCGTAGAATTCAAACACCTCACATTCTTTGCGGTGCTGCTTGGCGTCACGTGTGACGCAGGCGATGCTCCACATGACAACGATAGTGAAAGAAAGAGAAAAGCCCCCTCCTCCCACCGATCAATCCTGAGGACAGAAACGTACGTAATAAACAGGGAAATATCTTTATATAAAACTACAACTAATGTTTAGTGTGACTCAAGTTCACTCTTCGTGATACAGGCATTTGGTAAGATACCATGCCGTCTCTGCAAGTTGATGCAACTGCGAAATAAAGCCACTAAACTATGAGAAACGCAACCTCGGTGGCTGCTTTTCAGGTGCAGTGCGCCGTCGCCGTGAAGTAATTCATCTACGTCGAACTATACAGAAAGCAACAAAATTGCTCAAGATCATCCGCAATGTAGCAGGTGCATTAATTCCGTCAAGCAAAAAACAATTGACAGCTTCTAACTTTCAACCCTTTGAAATAACGTAACTTGCATTAGTGTGTCGTTAGAACTCGATTGCAGGCTGCACAGAACAGAACATAAGTTCTAAAGGTAACTCCAGCCACACAGGCCCACATCTTTGCCAAATCTTGCTGTATTAGTTACCTACTGGTCGCTAAACTTCAGTGGGCAAAAGGGCGCTATGGTGTAAGGTAGCTTACAGTATAACTAAATGGAATTAAATATACGCGCCACTGCCATATACAAGTCGGCAAACTCACCCGTGAGTCGACTGACTGAGTCTCACTCAGATCTATCCGTGAGTTTTAGTGAGAGCGCTTGAATGGAATTTTGCTGAGCTTGAGCCCAAATAAGCCCGGCTGAGTAGGATATTTGTCAGTCAGAGTTCGAGTGAGCCCTGAACATGAGTTGTTGTTTTTTTTGTCTCACTGGGCACTGTAGCCTTTGAAAACAACATTAATCACATTACGTCTCCCCACATTGGTTCGCAGTGTGTTCAATGTCTTGCGAAATATTAAACGCACCAGGGATACGACATCTGTCCGCAATGCTCGAGTATGTACGTTAAAAATTAAAAACAAGACAAAAAAAAATCAGAAACTTCCACGTACATTAATGAGGTCATCTTCAAAATACTGCCCATTAGGCAAAATATACTGGTTCCACATATTCTTCCATTCTTGCAAGCACCCTTGAAAGTCCTCGTCTGCTAAGCGCTTAAGAAGCGATGTCGTTTGCTTTGAATTTCCGTCACAACCCCTAAATGCCGCCCTTGGAGCCCAAGTCGCAGGCGGATAAATCCGGCAGGTAGTGAGGGTGTTCTTGTGTGGTGATGGGAATTGTCTGTCAAAGCAGCACGAACTATCAATGTGAAATGCGTATAGGGGCATGGGCTATCGTGGTGGAAAATCCAGCGCTCCTGTTTCGGCAAGTTTGGTCGAACGGGACGCACAGAATATATCAGAAGCTTCAGGACCTTCACAGTAGAAATCTTCATTACCAATTTGACCTTCAGGTACAGATTCATAGCGCCGAAAGTTCGCTTTGTTCTGCCACGATAGTTTCGGCCCTGGCTCATCTTTCTCTTCCACTGCTTCCTCGGCAACTTCAACTTGATGACGTATTCATACATTTGAGTTTCGTCGCCGGTGACGACCCTTCGCAAGAATCTGAATTTTCCAAACAATACAAGAATCTTTTCGTCGCAACGTTTAGCTTCAGCAGTTTCGGCACCATCTTGGCGAAAGTACCTTTCCTTTCCACAATTCCAGTCAACATCCGCTGAACAGATGACTTTCACAAGCGAAGTGCCTGTGATATAAATCTAACAGCCATTGGACGGTCACTGAGGACGGTCACTGAAACATACACGCGATCAATCAATCTTTATATATTCGCACAAGCTGGCGAGCATCCTAATATTTCATCGTCCTTGAAGTCTTCACAGACTTCCCGAAAACGCTGTACTTTCTCGAACACACATCGTTCCTTCAAGGCATTCGGGCAGCAAAGCTCGCGCATTTTCATAGGCGTCTGTAATGGTTTGGGAAGACTCCCATGCCAACGGTGTCACTGCTATTGGAGCCAAAGGTACACTTTTCACACGTGCTTGTTGTCTGAAGCAAACCCCGTTCTCGGATTACGTTCCACAATCACATTTTTCAATTAAATTTCTACCACGAATGCGTCGCAGACTTGGCAATAAATAATACAGGAAGAATTTGGTATAAAGATTAAGTCTTTTATCTGAATACAGTGACTGCTTGCTAAGATTTTTCAAAAAGTTTGAATTTCCAGTTTAAGTTAACATATGAAGACTTCGAATTGCTTGCTCACTCATTTGTTTTTTTGTTACCTCGGTTCCTTGCCTTTTCTTATGTGGCTTTAATTTGTTTATTTAATGATCCACATTGACTCTTACCCCTCTTTAGGCCATTGAGCCATCCTTTTCATTAAGGTCAATCTCTCTCTCTGTTCTGCTGATGCCACTGCCGCTGGCTGCTGCCATCAGCCGTACTTTATTTCCTCGTTTCAGTCCAACTTATTTTTTATTTAGGTAGATTTCTCCTCATAATATTTATTTATTAAGTTCTTAGAAACTGGTAAAATACCGACAGATTGGCTCCTGGCTCGTGTTGTTCCTGTGCTTAAGAAGGGGAGCCCGATAGAAATTATTAATTATCGACCAATTTCACTTACATGTATTTCTTGCAAGGTGTTGGATCATATTTTGGGGAAATATTAAAATGAATTCTTGGATAAACACAATATCATACAAAATGCACAGCAAGGGTTCCGACGGGGCTTTTCTACTAACACGCAGTTAGTAGTAACCATTATTGAAATTGATAAAGTTTTAGATATCAGTGGTCAGTTGGACATAATATTTTTGGACTTTTCCAAAGCATTCGACAGGGTGTCTCACAATAAACTAATCCTAAAGATGAAAACAATTGGTATACCTTCCGAAATAATCAACTGGGTTATATCTTATTTGACTGACAGAAAGCGATATGTAGATGTAGACGAATCATGCTCTGGAAATTAGATGTTTACTCGGGAGTATCCCAAGGAACTGTGATAGGACCGGCCTTGTTTAACCTCTATATCAACGATATGGCAGACTCTGTCAAATCAACTGTCTCCGTTAAATTGTTTGCCGATGACTGGGTCATTGTTAAAACTATAAATTCGGTTTCTGACCAACATGAGTTGAATGTGAATCTAAAACTACTGGCAGAATGGTGTGCTAAATGGGATATGGTTATTAATCTTGAAATAACAGTACAGATGTGCCTTACTAATAAAAGAAACAAACTGGTGTTTTCGTATAACATAAACGGTAACATGATCAAACAAGTGGAATAATATAAATATTTAGGGATTACCATTACATCCAGGCGCAAATGGACCACGCACATTGATAACATATGCTCTTCAGCTCGTAAAAAATTAGGCTTTCTAAAACACGATTAAAGAAGATCATCAAACGAACTAAGAAACAAGGCGTACAAAGCCATAGTAAGACCTTCTCTTGAGTATGCAAGTATTGTATGGGATCCTCACACAACAGTGTGAGGATCCAAAATTCAAAGATTAGCGGCTCGTTTTATATACAACCGCCATAAACACCGGGACTCTCCGTCTACTATGTTACAAGAAGCGAAACCGGAAAGCTTAAAAGACCGAAGAAGAATTGCTAGAATTAAGTTTCCAAGTCGATTATTTTTCTCTAAACTAGGCATTGATCCCCAAGAGTACATAACTACACAATCATTTGAAAAATCCCGTGATAGGCATCAACACTATATATTGAAGCGATTTTTGCTCGCATGGATGCTTATAAGTCTTCATTTTCCCCCAAAACAATAGCAGACTGGAATGGATTCCCTCCTTCTTGCTCCTGATGAATGATATGGATTGTCAGAATGTATTATCTGTGATTTGGTATATTGTTAACGTTGCGCGTTGCTTCTTTTCTTTTTATGACGTTTTTATCCGTGCAATATCTCGTTCAGTTTTTCTATAAGTATGCATCGTCCGTTTCTGGTGTCTCTTTTTCAAGGTCGAATATTTTTGTCTTTTTGTATTTTGCCTCTCCTGCCTGGACCGTATTCGGTCCGCAGTATGTGATAAATAAACAAAAAATAAAAGTCACAGTTTCGCCCTAAGGGCGAAGCAATGAATGCGATAGCAACACAGCAATGTGACACGAAGTAAGGTGAGCGGCTTTGGTAGCAATATGAATTGTAGTAAACATGAGCTGATTAAGTAAGCAGGTGTGCTGCGGCGTAAGTAGACCGACATGAAGAGAGACTCGATGACCACGAGAAGGCGCGTGTCAAACGGTGGTGTTGATGAGAAGCGCTTCCCGTGGGCAGCGCGTGCGAAGGGACACACCTGTAGCGCTGCACTGCCGATCCTGGCAGCATTGAATGCGTAGCGTGCGTTGGAAAATGTGGCCCGGCTATTACTAACTGAATGAACAAGCGTGGTGTGAGCGCGCACAAGCAAACATAAATAGATCACACTGAATGACCGCACACAACGACTGTCAAAACGCTGGCAGCAAGCGCATATACGTCGCAGCGGGCGAAGGTACGTGCGGTCTATCGCTTCAACGGAAACTGAGCGGCGAATGCACAGCGCATAGAAAAGTTCGGAGCCATGTGGAGATAAGAGACAGCGCGGCCGGCGAGCGACTAGCGCGGTTGTTGGCAGAGTAGAAGTGCGCCCCCCCCCTCCACCCCCGGCTCCCTCCGGCGCTGCCGTCCCGCTTCCTTAGTTCCCCTTGCGCCCGGTTGCAAGATAGGCCTTTGGTGCCGGAGCGCAGTGTCGCCCCGCCTCCCTCCCTCCCATAGCCCCACGCGCGATGGTCGCGTTTGCTTTCCGCCGTGCGTTCGCTCTCCGTGATAGCGCGCGTCCCCCGCACGCTACCGCTCGGGCATACGGCGCGTGGCGATGATGTTATCTATACGGAACCTCACGGCGACGGCGACGACGAAGGCGACGCCTACGGCGACGCCGACGGCAGAAATTCAGTTTAAGTGTCCGTATAATTGCTATCGCAATAAAATAAAAAAAAATATGTAGCGACACCGCATTGCTGAAGGCACGTTTATTCAACATTTGTAAAGGTCACACCTAGACCTTCCTTGCTTGGGCTATCGGGCTTTCACAGCTATCATGAACCAAGATTTAAAATTATGCATGTGCCACGTTGCTGGACAGAACCAAGGTAACGTTGTTTGTCGTCGCTTGAAGATGTCGATGTCGGCTCGCTGTCGATGTCGTCTCGATGTCGGCTCTCGTACCGGATCTTCAGCGCGGCCTAAGACCCGTTGAACCGGGAGCCGCAATCTGGTGCGCCATCTGAGCCCGGCCGAAGACGTCTTGGGCATATTCAGTATGACTGTACGTCGAGGCAGGAAGCATTGTGTCAAAAGGCAAAGTAGGGTGGCGGACGAACAGAAGGTAACGGGAAGAAAAGCCAGCGGTCTCGTGACGGGACGAATCGTAAGCGAGGGTCACGAAAGGTCACGCGTTGTCTTAAGCATTGCATTCACCAGAAACGTACATAGACAGCATTTCTGTCAACCCGCGATTGAGCCACTCCGTGAGTCCGTTTGTCTGCGGGTGGTAGGCGGTGGAAAGCTTGTGCTCGGCAGAACAGGAATGAAGTAAGTCGTCAACAACTCGGGACAAGAAGGTGCGGTCGCGATCAGGGAGGAGTTTCCGGGGTGCGCCGTGAGGGAGGATGCCGACCTGAAACAGGAAATGGGACACGTCAGTTGCACAACATGTGGGCAGAACTCGCGTGATAGCGTAAGGAGTCGCGTATTCAGTAGTGACAATGACCCACTTATTGCCTGATTGTGCGTCGAAAAAAGGCCAAAAAGATCGCTCGAGGGGGGTGGGGTGGTGAAGACCACATCGATGGGGTGAAGGCGTCCAGCGGGCAGCACAGCAGGTTTTTTGCAGAGCTCACAGACTGCGCAGGCTGCAACGTAGCGGTGCACAGAGCGGTACAGGCCTAGCCATTTGAAGCGGCGCCGTACGCGGTCGTAAGTACTAGAAACGCCGAGGTGGCCTGCAGTAGGTGCGTCATTCAACTGCTCAAGAACTGATGTCCAATGCTACATCCTTCTCAAGTAACTCGATGAGTGGGCGAGCGGTTTCGCCGAAGTTCTTGATGAAACGACGGAAATATGGGCGTATTTCCACACAGCTTATTCTTTCTGCGGCAGAAGACGGAACAGGAAAGTTCTGGACAGGGCGCATGTTGTCCTGGGGCCGCATTCTGTGACCCTTCGGTTTTCAAAGAATTAAGTTCGCATGCAGCGATTGGTCGTCGCCTGGGTGACACCATCGCCTCAGGGCGCGAACGCATTTTTTAATGACGTCACGCACACGTGAATCATGCGGAAACCGAATTTGTCGTGTGCTATGAAGCGAAGCCACGCGCGCTGCTTCGGTCTGATCCGAAGTGTGGCGTGCCGTGTGGAGAACCTGTGCGTGAAGTGTTCACAGGCGAGATCGCGGTACTCACAGCGAAATGGCGGCGTGTGCGGTGGCTTTGGCTATAGTGCCTAGTATACTTTGGCACCTGTTCTCGTGCTATTAGCGAGCTTCCGTGAGAAGCAGCGACGACCTCGACATCGAAAGACGCCTTTAAGATGACAGACTAGGAATTCAGGTGACAATTCACTTTCAAAACAGACAGTGTACCGCCTATGTGAGGAACTTCTGGGAGCAGCGGAACGCCAAGTTAGTGTACGACGTCCCACTTAGTGGCATAAATGGGTCAACCGAAGTAAACAAAATTCGCTAAGGCACTCACCGCCAGTACAACTTACACACATTTCATAAAGAAAAATATAAACCTCATCAATAGTATCACCAAATCTGTTTTTGTTTACCATGAAGCGTTTGCAATTTGCTATTTTACCATTCGGTTTGTGACGTTCACTTCCACAAAAAACCTGCGCGCCGATTGGCCTCTGTCCTTCCACACGTTTTCAGTACGTCAACTGACCGCCCCAGTTTGACGCCATCGCCACACCCAATTCTTCGAAAAACGAAGCGTTACAGGATACGGCCTCTGGTCGGGTTGAATGCCAGCGGCACTAACGAGATAGCCAAGAACGGTACTTTGACGAAGACCAAAGTTGTACTTGGACGAGTTCAGTTGCAGGCCTGTGCGTCGAAAAACAGCCAGACTGGCCGACAGATGCGTTAGATCACTCGCAAAAGTTTGGGGAAGGACTAACTGTTATAGGACAAACACA
>NC_051164.1:42959991-43002814 GCF_013339745.2 Dermacentor silvarum | reverse complement strand
CGAAGCTGGAAGGCTTAAAAGACCGAATAGAATTGCTAGAATTAAGTTTCTAATTCGATTATATTTCTCGAAACTAGGCATTGATCCCCAAGAGTACATAACTACACAATCATTTGAAAACTCCCGCGATAGGCATCAACACTATACTGAACCGATTTTTTCTCGCACGGATGTTTATAAGTATTCATTTTACCCCAAAACAATAGCAGACGGGAATGGATTGCCGCATGATTCCCTCCTTCTTGCTCCTGATGAATGATATGGACCGTCAGAATGCATTATGTGTGATGTGCTATATTGTTAACATCGCGCGTTGCTTCTTTTCTTTTTATGACGTTTTTATCCGTGCAATGTCTCATTCAGCTTTCCTATAAGTATGCATCGTCCGTTTCTGGTGTCGCTTTTTCAAGGTCGAATATTTTTGTCTTTTTGTATTTTCCCTCTCCTGCCTGGACCGCATTCGGTCCGCAGTATGTGATAAATAAAAAAAATGTAGCGACACCGCATTGCTGAAGGCACGTTTATTAAACATTTGTAAAGGTCACACCAAGACCTCCTTGCTTGGGCTATCGGGCTGTCCCAGCTATCATGAACCAATATTTAAAAATATGCATGTACCACGTTGCTGGACAGAGCCAAGGTAACGTTGTTTGTCGTCGCTTGGAGATGTCGATGTCGTCTCGATGTCGGCTCTCGTACCGGATTTTCTGCTCGGCCTAAGACCCGATGAACCGGGATCCGCAATCTGGCGCACCATCTGAGCCCGGCCGAAGACGTCTTGGGCATGTTCAGTTGGACTGTACGTCAAGGCAGGAAGCAGTGTGCCAAAAGACAAAGTAGGGTGGCGGCCGAACAGAAGGTTAAGGGGAGAAAGCAAGCGCCCTCGTGACGGGACGAATTGTGAGCGAGGGACACGAAGGGTCACGCGTTGCGGCAATCACTGCGGTCATCAGAAACGTACACAGACAGCATTTCTGTCAACGTGCGATTGAGCCACTCCGTGAGTCCGTTTGTCTGCGGGTTGTAGGCGGTGGAAAGTTTGTGCTCGGCAGAACAGGATTGAAGTCGTTAACAACTCGGGACAAGAAGGCGCGGCCGCGATCTACGAGGAGTTGCCAGGGTGCGCCGTGATGGAAGATGACGTCCTTTAACAGGAAATCCGCCACCTCAGTTGCACAGCATATGGGCAGAGCTCGCGTGATAGATCGGTTGATGGGGTGGGGAAGATCACATCGATGGGGTGAAGGCGTCCAGCGGGCAGCAGAGCAGGTTTTTTGCGGCGCTGACAGAGCGAACAGGCTGCAACGTAGCGGTGCACAGACCTAGCCAGTAGAAGCGGTGCCGTACGCGGTCGTAAGTACGATCAACGCAGAGATCGCCTGCAGTAGGTGCGTCATGCAACTGCTCAAGAACTGATGTCCGGAGATAGCGTGGTACAACAAGCAAAAATTCTGGTCCTTATGGGCGTAACCTGGGACAGTAGAGAATGTCGTCGCGAAGTACGATCATACGCAGGGTGGCCGCCGAATTTCCAGAATTGAGGTGATCGATGAGAAGATGTAAGCCATCATCACGCCTTTTTTTTCAGTGCGAATGTCACGCAGGTCAGAAATGGCCAGGACGCAAGCGTCGCTGTCATGCGCAGCATTTTCAGGGCGCTCGACAGGATGACAGGAGAGGCAGTCGGCATCCTTGTGCAAGCGGCCTGGCTTGTCTTAGACGACAAATGAATATTCTTTCTGCCGTAGCGCTCATCAACCCGATCGTCCAGAGAGGTCTAAATTTCACGAGAGCCAGCACAAAGCGTGGTGATCGCTAACGACGGAAAATGTGCGGCCGCTCGAGTAGACGCGGAATATAGCTACTGCCCAAACTAATGCCAGGCACTCCCGTTCAGGGATTCAAAAATTTCTCTAAGATGCCGCCCGAGTCCAAGGACTTTGAGCCGACACCTGAGGCCACTAAAACCAAACTGCCGGCCTTTTCAAAAAAATTTATTTCTTCTTCTCGATGGGTGACAGGAGGAGGCTGGCGCTTACAATTACGAGTTTTGCGGTAAGCTTCGATTCGCGAGTACAGCCCCAATTACATGGCCACTGGCGTGCGTTTTAATTTCAGTGGCGGTAAATGGATAATAATGAGCCAGCAATGGGGGAGCCGGTAGTGAGCCGACGAGGGCGGAGAAGGCTTTTGTTTGAGGAGGGCCCCACGTGAATGCAACGTCCTTCTCAAGTAACTCGATGAGTGGGCGAGTGGTGTCGCCGAAGTTCTTGATGAAACGACGGAAATATGAGCGTAGTCCCACACAGCTTCTTATTTCTGCGGCAGAAGACGGAACAGGGAAGTTCTGGACAGTGCGAATCTTGTCCTTGAATGCGAGCGGCACTGACAAGATGGCCTGGAACGGTAATGTGACGAAGTCCAAAGTTGTACTCGGATGAGTTCAATTGCAGCCGGGTGCGTCGAAACACAGCCAGAATGGCCGACAGACGCGTTAGGTCACTCGCGAAAGTCGGTGTAAGCACTATCACATGTGTATATAATATAATAATAATATAATAATCTATTTCTCTATCCACAGAATACAGAATAAGAGCGGACGTAAGGGTAAAAGCCGCATGCAGCGGCTTGAGAGAACCCCATTACGCCCCACATGACAGTATGGCGAGGAAACAGCTTAGTTATGACAAACGCAGAGGAATACGGAAAACATTGGAATAAATTCTGAATTTGCAAACGTACAAGAGCAAAAATACTTACAGTAGGGATCAGTAAGCAAATATACGTACAATATAGAGAACAGCCTTAGTGCGTTTGTTAACATTGTGTGATTTAACAAACAATAACGCAACATGCAAAAAAAAACAGAATGAAACACCATCCATTAGCGCAGGAGCGGCAAAACACTAATTAACTTATTTTTGGATAATTATTCCAATGAGATGTTATTTCGTTCAAGTGTGTTAAGGTAACAGGGATGTTTATAGGCGCTTGATTGAAATCGCTACACAGTCCGAGAAAACGGTGCAGACTCAGCGGTGTGCCGGCTTACATTGTACATGGGCACATGGCTTTGAAGGTTGAATGGTGTCAACACATCTGCGTTGTTTGTTCTAATAGCATTCTTGTACATAATAATTAACCTGAAGGCATAAAAATATGGCACTTGAATGATGTTAACCTCGGAATAATAGTTTTCTGTGTGGGCATACCATGGTATGTTAGCAACCAACCTTATCGCACGTTTATGAGTAACAATAATCTTGGATTAATTATGCTTCGTACTTGTGCCCCAGACAATGTGGCAATAGTTAAGTATTGGAACTAAGAATGCGTTGTAGATTAACAGTTTAATTCTAGCTGATAGTACATACCGTTGACGACTTAGCACCCAATTCACTTTGTTCATTTTTGATCGTTTGTTATTAATTTGGGCATCCCAATTAAGCGATTCCGAGAAGGTTACTCCCAGACGTTTGATACTACGCACGATTTCAATATAGTTGTCCCCAAGCCTAAGCATAATATATTTTACAACATTGTTTTTCGCTCGAAATACCATGGCTTTACTTTTGCTTGTGTTCACCTTTAGGTAATTTTCCTGCGAACACTGATACATGTGTTGCAAAAAACTCATTACCTGTAGAGGATAAGTCATTTTCTCTTTAACCCGCAATGAGCACCATAAGGTCATCAGCGTAGGCAGTAAGGTTCATCGGTAGCTTAGTGTAAAACATATCACTAAAGTAAACTAAAAACAACCAAGGGCCTAAGATGCTGCCTTGCGGTACGCCCGATTTTGTGTATTGGCCATCAGACAGAGGATCATTGTGTACTACAATTTGTTTGCGATGTTGAAGGTATGACCGTATCAAGGAATTAGGAATCCCCATTATACCATAGTGGCTTAGTTTATTTACTAACAAGTCATGATTGATTAAATCGAAGGCTTTGGAAAAGTCAATATAAATTACGTGGACAAGGAGCTTGTCTTCAAATGCATTTATGATGAGTTCCTTTTGCTTGCGAAGTGCCAACTCAGCGGATCTTTTTGGTCTGAACCCGAACTGATCATTCGACAAAACAGAATGCTTGTCTAAGAAATTAGTTATTCTCGTGTGAATAATTTTCTCTATACCTTTAGAAATTACCAGTAGAATAGAAATGGGCCTATAATTTGACAATTCAGAGGTATCGCCTCTTTTGTGTATCACAATAACTTTCGCAATCTGCATCTGCTTAGGAAATATCGCACTACTGAGACAGATGTCGAATATGTATGTTAAGATTGGGGCTAACAAATCAATTACATATTCTAGAGGTTTTATTTGAAAACCGTTATTATCTAAAGCCCTACTTTTTTAAGATTTCTGAATACAGAAATTATTTCATTTTCGGTTGTAGGGGACATGAACATCGACATCGAGACTCCTGGTGCTTGGTGAATTGACGTGTTTGTCGAATGAATGGGAGAGCAGAGTGTATCTGTGATATTCACAAAGAAATTGTTAAAGTCATTCGAGAGATCGCGCCCTGTCAGCACAGCACCATCGCTCATAATGCAGTTTGGACCACTGTTGTAGTGACGTCCAAGCAGTTTACCTAGTTGATGTCATCGATGCTGAGGGTTCGTGCTAGAATTATCTTCGTACTTGGCATTGTGTAGTTCTTTGTTCAAGTTATTACGATGTTTTTTATATTGAGACAATTTGACTGGATCCTTGGATTTAACGAATTGCGCATATAGTTTCGTTCTTTTTTCTATTTCTTTCAGTAAGGCGTTAGTAATCCACAGTTTTGTCGATTTTCGTTTGTGAGAGCATTTTACAGGAAAGTAGTTTTGATATATGTGTTTTAATTCACTCATTAGTGCATCGTATGCGATATCTACATGAGACAGGGACAATATATGGAAGAAGTCGGCAGTAGATATTTCATTACGAAAGGTGTCGAGGGCTTTTGAATCAATGCAGCGATAATAATACGCTGGTGATTTAGATGCATGTTTAGGGTGGGTATAGCAATAAAAGCAAATACTGTAAAATGATCACTGATGTCAATTATCAAAGTTCCGGAAGTTATAGTGCCTTATCGTTGTTAGTGATAATTAAATCTAAAGTAGATGAAGTGGAACAAGTTACGCGCCGTTGGTACAGTAATTACATCACAAGAGCGTAAGAATCGAGTAAGAATCAAATTCTGTCTGCTCTGGTGACGCGGTTCGCTATCAATATTCATATCACCGGAAAGGTATAGCACATGCTCATTTATAGACTCATAATCAAAAAGGGCTTCTAACGATGAAAAAAAATTTTAAAGTTTTCCGTCTGGAGGGCGTTAGACAACACAAAATATATTTTTGCCACTCTGAAACACAGAGATATAGACCATTATAGCCGAATAGTAAGGAGTCCATATAACACAGACATGTAGATCATTTAGAGCCGATGAGTAAGGAGTCCATCATTCTTTTGAAGCTTGAAGGGCCATTACAAAAGTCTAAAGGCATAACATTGAATTGGTATAGGTCGTCAGGTGTTACGAAGGCAGTTTTCTCGCGGTCCATGTAACGTCCCGAGATTTGCCAATAGCCTGATCGAAGGTCTATGGACGAGAAGAACTTGAATCGCCAGGAACACTACGTCTGTCCCAAATTTTCAAGTATGTACGTTACAAAAATGAAAACAAAAACATTTCAAAAACTTTCATGTGCATAAATGGGGTCATCTTAAAAATACTGCCCATTAGACAAGAGATAGTGGTTCCACTTCCTCTTCTATTTTCTGCAAGCACCCTTGGAAGTCCTCGTCTGCTAAGCGCTTAAGAAGCGATGTCGTTTGCTTTAGATTGCCGTCACAACCCCTAAATTCCGCCCATGGAGCACAAGTGGCCGGCGGATAAATACGGAAAGTAGGGAGGGTGTTCCAGCGCAGTCATGGTAATTGTGTGTAAAAACCTCAATGTGTCAAACTATCAAAGTGAAATTCGTATAGAGGTATGCGCTATCGTGGTGGAGAATCTAGCGCTCCTGTTTCGGCAAGTTTGGTTGAACGTGACGCACAGAATATATCAGAAGCTTCAGGACTTTCACGTAGAAATCTGCATTATCCACTTGACCTTCAGCTGCAGATTCATAGCGCAGAATTTTCGCTTTGTTCTCCCACGACAGTTTCAGCCCTGCGTCATCTTTGTTTTCCACTGCTTCCTCTGCAACTTCAATTTAATGACGTATTCATAAATTTCAGTTTCGTCGCCGGTGACGACCTGAAGAATCTGAAGTTTTCTAAGCAATACAAGAATCTTTTCGTCACAAACTTTGCTTCAGCAGTTTCGGCACCATCTTCACTTAAATACCTGTCCTTGCTACAATTTCCGTCAACATGCGGTGAACAGATGACTGTCACAAACGAAGTTCCTGTGATATAAATATAAGTATTGGGTGGTCACTGAGCTCCATACAAAACATACACGCAATCAATGTTCATATCTTCGCAAACGCTGGCGCGCGTCCAGATCGTTCATCGTCCTTGAAGTCTTCACGGCCTTCCCGAAAACGCTGTATAGTCACTCGAACAGAGGAAAGATGTGTGCTCGCGAATTCGCTTAAGTGCTGTAATGGTTGAGCGTACGGACTTCAACCGCTTATGAAGCTAAAGTCACACTTTTCATACGTGCCTATTGTCTGAAGCCAACCCATTGCTCGGATTGCTTTCCACAATCACATTTTTCCAATGAACTTTCTACCACGAACGCGTCGCAGCCTTGCCAATAAAGAAAATGGGAAGAATTGGCATAAAGATATGTCTTTTATCTGAAAACAGTGACTACTTGCTAAGGTTGTTCAAAAATTCTGATTTCCAGTTTAAACTAACACATGCAGACTTCAAATTGCTTGCTCACATCATTTGTTTGTTTCCTTGGTTTCTTGCCGTTTGTTATGTGTCTTTATATTGTTTATTTTATGATCCACACTGACTCTCATCCTATTTAGGCGATTGAGCCATCCTTTCATTAGGTTTCAAATTGATTATATAATGTATTAGGGGAATTAAGCTATAACTCGTAAAACATACAATGCTTGATGTAAAAATGTCTTGTACGTCGCCATAAATTAAGCTGAAGAATTTGTTCCAGTTTCCCTTGCCTGTGTTTAGGCATAACATGGTTAAAGGGCGCCTCCTAGGCTTGGGCGATGCAAACAGACAACTCAGTGACTAGATGACGCGCTGGCGATCGCGTCTGCAAAACATCAGCTGAAATTTCAATCGATAGCCAGTGCGCCGATACAGACATGCTCATACCACCATGGCCCTTTCTCTCGAGACGGCCTCGTTCGTGCCGCAGAATCAAGGTCACACGCGTAAACACCTCCACGTTGGATACACTGCCTGTATCGTCACCGATTATGGCTCGTGGCTTGGGTAAATGATCCACTACGAACCTGCGAAACCGCCACTGGTAGTGGCGCCTCTCCGCATTGAGGGGAGAGCAAAGGGAGGCGGGTATTGTGACGCAAATGGGACGCGGTCCTCGGCTAAGGTATAGGGAAGCAGGGAAGTATAGAATGTGTGGTTGTGGAGAGCAAGAGGGCGCTATATTCTTCAGCCCTTATGTAGGAAGCATGGCTCAGCGTCTTGGGGGAAGGGGTGGAGGGGGACAGATTGAGGAAATAAAGAGAGACATGGTTGGGAATGAATTTCGCTTGCGGAAGCTAGTAGCAGCTGGTAGTGAAGCACACATTCTATCAGTGTGACAAGGCAACATCTCCATTTAACTCCCCTCCTCTAGTAATGAACAAATTTGAAAAATCGTTGCTATAAACCTAGGGTGTCGAACCGGAACGGAGCCGAAGCAATATTCTCCCACCATCTTGCAACCGAACCGATACTTAATAGAGGAACCGTTCCGAACCTGTTGAATAAAAGGTTCAGAAGGCACTGTCGACGCTACGCCACTATGCTAGGGCACGTCCGAGGGGAAGCGTTGGACAAAGGCTCAAAGCCTGCGCTAGGGTTCAAACGATTCCCACGCGAAAGGCAGGACTCAAATAACATCAAAGAACCTCAACTCAGTTGTGACACTCGTGATGCTGTTATATTTTTTGTGCAACCAAAGCTGCCCTTTATGCGATAAAAACTGCGGGCGCTTTACATATGCTCGCGCAACAATTTTGCTCAACTTTCTGTTCTGTTTTGACGCTGTGCGTGGTCGCCTGAGCTGCAGTAGCGATCCAACTGTTCACGAGAATGCTATAGCATTGAAACACCTCACATTCTTTCCGGTGCTGCTTGGCGTCACGTGTGACGCAGGCGATGCTCCACATGACAATGATAGTGAAAGAAAGAAAAAAGCCCCCCCCCCCCCCCCCTACCCCCATTAGATCCACAGACCAGAAACGTATGTAATAAACAAGTAAATATCTTTATTTATAACTGCAACTAATGTTTAGTGTTGCTCAAGTTTGCAGTTCGTGGTAAGATACCAGGCCGTCTGTGCAACTTGATGCAACTGCGAAACAAAGGACCTAAACTATGAGAAACGCAACCTTGGTAGCTGCTTTTCAGGTGCAGTGCAACGTCACCGTGGAGTAATTCATGTACGTCGAACTATACAGCAAGCAACAAAATTGCGCGACAAATCCGCAATCTAACAGGCGCGCCAATTCAGAGAAGCAAAAAATAATTAACAGGTTGTAACTTTCAACCCTTTGAAATAACGGAACTAGCATGGGTGTGTCTATAGGACTCGATTGCAGGCTGTACAGAACAGAACGTCCGATGTAAAGGTAACTCCTGCCACACAGGCCTGCATCTTTGCCAAATCTTGCTGTATTAGGTACTCAGCGCGCAATGGGCGCTATAGTTTAAGGTAGCTTACACTATAACGAAATGAAATTAAATGTGCGCGCCACAGCGACACACTGGTCGGCAAACTCACCCGTGAGTCGACTGACTCAGCCTCACTCAGATCTATCCGTGAGTTTTAATGAGCCCGGGTGTATGTAATTTTGGTGAGCTTGGGTTTGAATGAGCCCGGCTGAGTAGAATATTTGTGAGTCGGAGTTCGAATGAGCCCTGAGCATGAGTTGTTTTTTTCGACTCACTGGGCACTGTAGCCTTTGAAAACAACATTGATCGCAGTACGTCGTTCCACTTTGGTTCACAGTGTATTCAATGTCTCGCGTAACATTAAAGACACCAGAGATATGACGCCGAAATGTTCGAGTATGCACGTTAAAAAGTGAAAAAAAAAACATTTGAGAAACTTTCAGGTACACCAATGGGGTCATCTTCAAAATACTGCCCGTTAGATAAAATATACTCGTGCCTCCTATTTTTCCAATCCTGCAAGCACCCTTGGAAATCCTCGTCAGCTAGGCGCTTAAGCAACGATGTAGCTTGCTTTGAATTGCCGGCACAACACCTAAATGCCGCCCTTGGAGCACAAGTCGCAAGCGGATAAATCCGGCAAAGTAGGGAGGGTGTTCCTGCGCAGTGATGTGAATTGTGCGGCAAAACCTCACAAAATATCAATGTGAGATGCGTATAGGGGCATGGGCTATCGTGGTGGAGAATTCAGCGGAAAAGAAGACGACGAAGCTGCTGCTAGCCTGTCTGAATAGCTCTGCGTACAATTATCGTTATTATCGTTCTGTTCTGGTAACCTTACTGGTCAGAACTGTCCATCACGTCGGTCGACTCGAAAAGGTACCTTCCGTATCGGAGACCGACGGGTGCTGCGCCACCCGCCGCCTCACAAGGTGCTAGGACCCAAGCTGGCACCGACGGTTGGGTCCGGATCGCCCAGGGTGCAATCTCCGCCATCGAACGCCACTTATCGATGCTTGGCCTATCTTTATCAGCGGAAAAATCTGCCTTCATGCTTTTCCCGGGAGTGAGACGCAAGTCAACACGCCTGACGCTGAATATCAGAGGGCATTCAATTCTTCGTGCAACTCATGTTCGATTCCTGGGCGTCACCATCGACAGCAAGCTACTATGGCGTCGTGCGGTCGAAAGTGTTGTGGCTGCATCAGTGCAAAGAGTCAACGCACTTCGTCGATTGGCAGGTGTACGTTGGGGAAACAATCCTATGTCCATGCTTAAACTGAATGCGGCACTGATAACAAGCCGCATTCTCTATCAGCTCCCTCTGATATCCCCGTCATCGAGTCAATTCGAGCGCTTGGAGGCTGTGCACAGAAAGGGACTTCGCTTGGCGATGGGAGTTCCACAGACGGCTTCAAACAAGAAAGTCACTAATGAGGCAGAATCTCTTCCACTCCGTCTCTTGGCATCTCAGGCGTTGCTGACGCAGCTATTAAGGCTGGGCGAGTCCCGCGCAGGCACGGCGCTTCTCCGGCGGCTAAGACCAAGAACTCGCTCACATTTCCATGCGGCGCTGAACACTTTCCAATGTTTAGGATTGTAATGGCCTAAACGCAGTCGCCTTGACCCGCCATGGTCTTTTTCGGACGTTACCTGCAGCCTCAGTGTACCCCACCTACCGGCAAAACGCACCATTTCAACTGCAGAAGCAAAGTTTATTGTGCTGGAACACTTGAGCACGTCATTTCAACGCCACTTACAAGTTTACACAGACGGCTTGGTGTGCGCACAAACAGATAGCTGTGCAGCGGCATTCTGCATACCATCCCTTGATGTGTCATGGTCTGGCCGACTGGATCGCGTAGTTTCCTCTACAACAGTAGAAAGCGCCGCAATCACCGCGGCTTTGCGGAAACTACGGGCCTTCTCTGCACGAGATGTCGTGGTGCTGACGGATTCCAAGTCAGCGTTACAGAGATTGCATCGTGGCCTACCTCTAGAGAAATTTACAAGGCAATCTCTGGCACTGATTAACGATCTAACAAGCAAAGGATTTAATATAAGATTCCAGTGGATACCATCACACATAGGAATTGATGGAAACGAGAAAGCTGACGCCCTTGCACGCCTATCGCTGACATGTGTCCCAAAAGTGAAAGCTCCAAAAGCTCTTCAGAACCCTAAGGGTGTAATCCGCCTTCACTTTAGGGAGATCCACAAGAATCCCCACGAAGCCTGCGTGACTCATGGATTTACCCGCGAAGAAGCGACGCTTTTATACCGCATCAGGACCGACTCCGCGTACACCACAGCTTGGTTATTCAAGACTGGGCTTCGCGCTTCCCCATTCTGTGCTTTCTGTGGTGACATTGGCGACATCGAACATTACATTTGGATATGCCCGCAGTTTGACAAAGAAAGAAAAGCGATGATCGACAGCCTACAAAAGAGCGGTCTTACGCACAGGACATTTGAAGACGTCGTTTTCCCCGGAGGACCTGCGATAACCAGGAAGAGAGCGCAACGACTGCTGTTGGCCTTCCTGCGAGACACGGGGCTCATAGACACTTGGTGACACACCCCTGATATCAACTCGAAGGAGGATCAGGCGGAACAATTGCCGGCTATGTATGCCAGGCTAACCCCGCCTGCTTCAACATCATCATCACCACCACCACCACCACCACCGAGAATTCAGCGCTCCTGTTTCGGCAAGCTTTGTCGAACGTGACGCACAGAATATATCAGAAGCTTCACGACCTTCACGTAGAAATCTTCATCGACAATTTGACCTCCAGGTACAGATTCCAGTAGAAGAATTTTCGCTTTGTTCTGCCACGATAGTTTCGACCCTGGCTCATCTTTCTTTTCCACTGGTCCCTCTGCAACTTCAACTTGATGACGTATTCATAAATTTCATTTTTGTCTCCGGTGATGACCCTTCGCAAGAACCTAAAGTTTTCCAAGCAGTACAAGAATATTTTCGTCGCAACCTTTGCTTCAGCAATTTCGGCACCGTCTTGGCTAAAATACTTTTCCTTTAAACAATTTCAGTCAACATCGGGTGAACAGATGACTTTCACAAACGAAGTGCCTGTGATATAAATCTAACAGTCATTGGGTGGTCACTGAGGGTGGTCACTGAAACATACACGCGATCAATCAATGTTTATATTTTCGCACAAGGTGGCGATCGCCCTGATCTTTCATCGTCCTTGAAGTCTTCACGGCCTTCCCGAAAACGCTGTACTCACTCGAACACACATCGTTCCTTCAACTCATTCTTTGCGTAGTTGGGGCAGCAGAGCTCACGCATTTTCTGAAGTGTATGTAATGGTTTGTGAAGACACCGATACCAACCGTATCACTGCTATTGGAGCCAAAGGTTCACTTTTCACACGTGCGTGTTGTCTGAAGCAAGCCCCGTTCTCGCATTGCATTCCACAATCACATTTTTCAATGAAATTTCTACCACGAATGGGTCGCTGCCTTTCCAGTAAAGAATACAGGAAGAATTTCGTATAAACATTAAGTCTTTTACCTGAATTCACTGACCGCTTACTGAGATTTTTCAAAAAGTTTGAATATTCAGTTTAAATTAAAATATGGAGACTTTGAATTGTTTGCTCACTCATTTGTTTTGCGTTACCTCGGTTCCTTGTCTGTTATGTGTCCTTATTACGTTTACTTAATGATCCACATTGACTATTACCACTATTTAGGCCACTGAGCCATCCTTTTCATTAAGGTTCTCTCTCTCTCTTTCTGCTGTTGCTGCAGCTGCCACTGGCTGCTGCGATCAGTCGTACTTCCTTTCTCCGTTTCAGTCTTCAACTTTTTATTGCGATAGCAATTACATAGGACACCCGGGCGAAATTTCGCCGTCGTCGTCGCCGTCGGCTTTGCCGTGCGGTTTCGCATATATAGGTATATGCATGCTATATGTTTATGCATGCCGTATAGGCCGTATGTGAATGCTATACTATCGAGCCACCAGGCTGCTCAAACCAGACCCGCCGTGGTTTCTCTGTGGCTATGGTGTTGGGCTGCTGAGCACGAGGTCGCGGGATCGAATCCCGGCCATGGCGGCTGCATTTCGATGGGGGCGAAATGCGAAAACACCCGTGTACTTAGATTTCGGTGCACGTTAAAGAACTCTAGGGGATCCAAATTTCCGGAGTCCCCCACTACGGCGTGCCTCATAATCAGATCGTGGTTTTGGCGCGTAAAACCCAATAATTTAATTTAGATTTTGCTCAAACCAAGTCTCACGTTCTTGACTAAATTGTCTTTCAGAAATTTGCGAATGTCGGCCCGCAAACAAGATACTCGCAGCTTTTAAGGGTGCCCGAAATTTTGGCGCACCGTCGTATGTGGCGTCTGCGTTTGTCGAACAAGTGTGTAGTTTAAACACAGTCCAAGGATTTCAAGCCAAACGTAAACCCTTGCTGTCGCAAACAGTGCTTCGCCCTTCGGGTGACACTGCCAATGTGTTTAGTTAGTTAGTTAGTTAGTTAGTTTGTTAGTTAGTTAGTTAGTTATTAATGCGTTGCCATTAGAAGTGCCAAAGTGAAAAGACGACTGTCGTCGGTAAATCGATTAGGATTCAAGCAATGTACCGACACCGGATTGCTGAAGGCACGTTAAATTAAGATTTGTAATGGTCATGCTGAGACCTTTCTTGCTTGGGCTATGGAGGTGTCCTAACTATCATGAACCAAGATGAAAATTATGCATGTGCCACGTAGCTGGACAGAACCAAGGTAACGCTGTTTGCCGTCGCTTGGAGATAGATAATTTATTACATCCCGCCTAATTACACATTTAGTCTTAATTATTCAACTCCTCCAATATTTTAATAAGATGAAAATTCACTGAGAAAGTTGTAGAGGAGTATGGCATACTCCCGATAAAGCTTCCACAGGGGCCACAATCGCCATAGCACGTGACCACCCTGTATCAACGTACTTTGCAGTCGACGCCTTAAGAGTGCACATTCGACATGTAGCAAGGACGCCCTTTCACCAACTTGCTTGCCTGCCAACAACTAGGCCGCATACCAGTTTTAGCCGTCTCCTGACTATACACGGAGCATCGCTACCATCGAATTACGTCCCTGCAGCATGGCCTTTGTTGCCACTGTGGTCTCTGCATTCACCTCGAATATGCCTCACCATTCCAGGCGTAAATAAGAAGGCACAAATGCCGTCAGCAGCATTGAAGCAGGCAGCATTATTGCTACTACATGAGGTCCACAGTGACCGCTTACATGTTTACACAGATGGGTCGGTCATGCACTTCAGTTCAGCAGCTGCAGTATTTGTCCCAGCAAAATCTACAGTAATAAAATTCCGGACATCGCACTTGACATTGACGACGGCTGTGGAACTTACAGCTCTGCGTGCAGCAATGAAATTTATCGACCAGGAACCGCCCCAGAAATGGTCTATCTTCTGCGATTCCAAGGCCGCCCTCCAGAGTTTGCTCTCTGCACTACGCCGTGGACCCCACGAAAGACTTGTCGCGGACACACGCGAAATTTACCATCAGGCAGTTGACAAAATACATGACATCATCTTTCAATGGCTGCCAAGTCACTGTGGTATCTTTGGAAACGAGCGAGCGGACGCAGCCACTCGATCTTCACATACCAGTACCGATTGCATCGCTATCCCTATGTCCAGAAATGACACAGCACGAAAGCTCCGTGCGCTTGCTCGCGAGCTTACGTTAGCCTACTGGAATTCAACGGACTTTAAAAACGAGGAAGAGAGGTAACTCTCATTTGTCGCCTAAGACTTGGAGTAGCTTTCACCAACGCGTACTCCTACCTTATCGGAATGGCCACAAGTCCAGATTGTGAAACTTGCGGGTGCAAAGAGACGATAGCACAGCTTCTGTGTGATTGTCGTCGTTTTAGTGTACAATGGAAGTCCTCAGAACCACGCTCGACAAGATAGACAGCCGTCCCCTTACGGAAGCCAGAATTCTTGGTCCCTGGTCCCAGCCGACGTCGGAACGAACTGCTTTAAAAGCGCTAGTACGCTTTTTAAAAGAAACAGGACTTCGTGAAAAACTATAGAGTTCTGCGAGCTAATATTTTTTTTTCTTCTTTCTAATCTTCTCTTGTTTTCTAATCATTTCTGCCCTTACCCCATCCCCCTGTGCAGAGTAGCCAACCGGACACTTAACCTGGTTAACCTCTCTGCCTTTCACCTCTTATTTTCCTTCCTTCCTTCCTTCCTTACCGATAAAGCTTTGTGTTATTCAGTATATACGTGCTACATAAAAGTGTTTTTCCGAGCGTGAAACTGAAGCCTGCGAATACACGGGAAAGTGTCTGTAGTGGCCAGTCGCGCGTCAATTTTGCGTGTATTCGTGGGCTGAATAATGCGGTTAAGTTTAAGGCTAGTGGATTAGATTACGAGGATTAGATTAAAGTACATTAACTCTGGGCGCATTCCTTTTCATCTGATGTGTTTGAATGATAGATGACTTAAACGGTATACAACTACATTCGTGAATTGAATGATGAAACGTCGTCGTTATGTGCACTGGAACGATACTCAACACCCGACACGATGACTCGGCGTACTGCGGCTAAGGAGGACAACGGAGCCAGGGAGAAAATGAACGTCTCGGTGTCGGCTGTCGTACCGGATCTTCTGCGCGGCCTGAGACTCGGTGAGCCGGGAGCCCGCAATCTGGCGCGCCTCTGAACCAGGCCGAAGACGTCCTGGCCTCCTCGGTATATTCAGTGGGACTGTATGTCGAGGCAGGAAGCAGTGTGTCAAAAGGCAAAGTGGGGTGGCGGCCGAACAAGAGTAGGGTGGCGGCCGAACAAAAGGTAAAAGGGTGAAAAGCCAGCGGTCTCTTCACGCGACGAATTGTAAGCGAGGGTCACGAAGGGTCACGTGTTGTCCCAATCACTGCGGTCATCAGAAATGTACTATAGACAGCATTTCTGTTAGCGTGCGATTGAGCCACTACGTGAATCCGTTTGTCTGCTGGTGGTAGTCGGTGAAAAGCTTGTGCTCGGAAGAACAGGAACGAAGTAAGTCGTTTTCGTCAAAAACTTGGTACAAGAAGGCCCGGCCGCGATCAGTGAGGACTTTCCGGGGTGCGCTGTGATGGAGGATGACGTCCTGTAACAGGAAATCCGCCACATAAGTTGCACAGCATGTGGGCCGAGCTCGCGTGATAGCGTAACGAGTCGCGTAGTCAGTAGCGATAGCGAGCCACTTATTGCCCGATTTCGCCGTTGCAAAAGGGCCGAAAAGATCGCTCTATGGGATGGGGAAGATCACGTCGATGGGGTGAAAGCGTCCAGCGGGCAGCACAGCAGGTTATTTGCGGCGCTGACAGCGCACAGGCTGCAACGTAGTTGTGCTCAGTGCGGTACAGACCTAGCCAGTAGAAGCGACGCCGTACGCGGTCGTAAGTACGAGAAACTCCGAGGTGGCCTGCAGTAGGTGCGTCTTGCAACTGCTCAAGAACAGATGTCCTGATATGGCGTGGTACAACGAGTAAAAATTCTGGTTCTTGAGGGCGTAAGCTGGGACAGTAGAGAATGTCGTCGCGAAGTACGAGCATGCGCAGGGTGGCCGCCGAATTTTCAGAATTGAGGTGATCGACGAGAAGATGTAAGCCATCATCACGCCGTTTTTCGGTGCGAATGTCACGCAGGTCAAAAAAGGCCAGCACGCAAGCGTCGCTGTCAGGCGCATCATTTTCAGGGCACTCCACAGGATGACGGGAGAGTGAGTCGAAATCCTTGTGCAAGCGGCCTGGCTTGTATATATACGGCAACAAACGAATATTCCCGGAGGCGTAGTGCTCATCTACCCAATGTCCAGTGGGGTCTTGAGGTGACGAGAGCCAGCATCAAGGCGTGGTGATCGCTAACCACGGAAAATGTGCGGCTGTTCAAGTAGGCGCGGAATTTAGCTACTGCCCAAACTAATGCCAGGCACTCCCGTTCAGCGATTAAAAAATTTCTCTAAGATGCTGCCCCGGTACTATGACTTCGATCCGACACCTGAGGCCGCTAAAACCAAACTGCCAGCTCTTTCAATTAAGTTTATTTATTCTTCTCGATGCGTGACAAAAGGTGGCTGGCGCTTGCAATTACGTGCTGTGCGTTAATCTGCGATTGACGAGTACATCCCCAATTGCATGGCAACTGGCATCCGTCTTAATTTCCGTGGCGGTAAATGGATAATAATGAGCCAGCAATGGGGGAGCCGGTATAGAGCCGACGAGGGCGGAGACAGCTTTTGTTTGAGCAGGGCCCCACGTGACTGCAACGTCCTTATCCACTAACTCGGGTAACTCGGTGAGTGGGCGAGCGTTGTCGCCTAAGTTCTTGATGAAATGACGGAAATATGAGCATAGTGCCACAAAGCCTCTTATTTCTGCGGTAGAAGATGGAACAGGAAAGCTCTGGACAGCGCCAATGCTGTCATGGTCAGGTTGAATGCCAGTGGAACTGATGAAATGGCCAAGAACAGTAATTTGACTAAGTCCTAAGTTGTACTTGGATGAGTTCAGTTGCAGGCGGCTGCGTCGAAAAACAGCCAGAATGCCCGTCAGACGCATTAGATCACTCGCAAAGTTGGTGTAAGGACCATCACATGTGTATAGAAAACACCGACATATAGACCATTTATAGGCGAAGAGTAAGGAGTCCATCATTCTTTCGAAGGTTGCAGGGGCATTACTAAGGCTCACTCGAACATTACATTACTCACTCGAACACACATCGTCCCTTCAAAACATTCTTTCCATAGTTGGGGCCGCAGAGCTCACGCACTTGCTTAAGTGGTATAATGGTTCGGGGAGAATTGGAATCAGTCAGACTAGCTGCTATTGGAGCCAAGGAACACGTGCACGTTGTCTGAAGCAAACCCCGTTCTCGGATTGCGTTCGACAATCGCATTTTTCAATGAAATTGCTACCACGAATGCGTCGCAGCCGTGCCATTAAAGAATACAGGAAGTATTCGGCATAATGATTAGGTCTTTTATCTGCATACAGTGACCGCTTCCTAAGATTTTTGAAAAAGTTTGAATTTCTAGTTTAAATTAACGTATGAAGACTTCGAATTGCTTGCTCACTCATTTGTCTTTTGTTACCTCGGTTCCTTGTCTTTTGTTATGTGTCTTTATTTTGTTTATTTATTGATCCACATTGACTCTTACCCCTATTTAGGCCATTCAGCCATCGTTTTCATTAAGGTTAATTTTCTCTCTCTCTCTCCTGCTGCTGCCGCTGCCGCTGGCTGCTGCCATCGGCCGTACTTCCTTTCCCCGTTTCAGTCTTCAACTTTTTATTGCGATAGCAATTACATCGACACTCCGGGCGAAATTTCACCGGCATAGTCGCCGTCGGCGGTGCCGTGCGGTTCCGCATATATAGCTATGGAGAGAGAGAGAGAGAGAAAGAAAGGGAAAAAAGACAAGGAGGTTAGCCAGTGCAAATACCGGCATATGTAGGTATATGTACGCTACATGTTCATGCATGCCATATAAGCCGTATATGAATGCTATACTATCCAACTGCCAGGTTGCTCAAAGCAGTCCCGCTATTGGTTGCTCAGTGGCTATGGTGTTGGGCTGCTGAGCACGTGCTCACGGGATCGAATCCCGGCCATGGCGGCCGCATTTCGATGTGGGCAAAATGCAAAAACACCTGTGTACTTAGATTTAAGGGCACGTTAAAGAACGCTAGGTGGTCCAAATTTCCGGAGTCCCCCACTACGGCGTGCCTCATAATCAGATCGTGGTCTTGGCACGTAAAACCCAATAATTTAATTGAAATTTTGCTCAAACCAGGTCTTACGTTCTTTCAGAAATTTGCGAATGTCGGCCCGCAAACAAAATACTCACAGCTTTTAAGGGTGCCAAAAATTTTGGCGCACCGTCGTATGTGGCGTCTGCGTTAGTCGGACCCGTGTGTAGTTAAAACACTGTCCAAGGAGTTCAAGAGAAACGGAAATTCTTGCTATCGCAAGCAGTGCTACGCGCTTTGGGCGACACTGCCAATGTGTTTAGTTAGTTAGTTAGCTAGTTATTAATTTGTTACCATTAGAAGTGCAAAAGTGGAAAGACGACTGTCGGCGGTAAATCGATTAGCATTCAAGCAATGTAGCGACACCGGATTGCTGAAGGCACGTTTAATTAAGATTTGAGCTTAGACCTTCCTTGCATGGGCTATGGGGGTGTCCCAACTATCATGAACCGAGATTAAAAAAAATGCACGTGCCACGTAGCGGGACAGAATCAAGGTAACCTTGTTTGCCGTCGCTTGTAGATAGATAATTTATTACATTCCGCCTAATTACATAATTAGTCTTAATTATTCAACTCCTCCAATATTTTAATAAGATAAAAAGTGTAAATGAGAAAGTTATAGAGGAGCATGGGATACTCCCGATAAAGCTTTCTGTTGTTCAGTAAATACGTGCCACATAAAGTGTTTTTCCGAGCGTGAAACTGAGGCCCGCGAATACATGGAAATTGTCTGGAGTGGCCAGTCACGCGGCCATTTTGCGTGTATTCGAGAACTGAACAATGCGGTTAAGTTTAAAGCTAGTGTAAATTACGAGGATTAGATTAAAGTACATTCACTCTGGGCACATTCCATTTAATCTGACGTGTTGAATGATAGCTGACTTAAACGGTATACAACAATATTCGAGAACGCAATGATGAAACGTCGTCGTTATGTGCACTGGAAAGATACTCAAGACCCGGCACGATGACTCAGCGTACTGCGGCTAAGGAGGACAACGGAGCCAGGGAGAAACTGAATGCCTCGATGTCGGCTGTCGTACCGGATCTTCAGCGCGGCCTGAGAATCGGTGAGCAGGGAGCCGGCATCCTGGGGCGCCGTCTGAGCCCGGCCGAAGACGTCCTGGGCATGTTCAGTGGGACTGTACGTCGAGGCAGGAAACAGTGAGTCAAAAGGCAAAGTAGGGTGGCGGCCGCGCAGAAGGTAAAAGGAAGAAAAGCCAGCGGTCTCGTGACGGGACGAATCGTAAGCGAGGGTCACGAAAGGTCACGTGTTGTCTCAAGCACTGCGGTCATCAGAAACGTACATAGACAGCATTTCTGTTAACGTGCGATTGGGCCACTCCGTTAATCCGTTTGTCTGCGGGTGGTACGCGGTGGAAACCTTGTGGTCGGCCAAACAGTAATGAAATAAGTCGTCAATAACTCGGGACAAGAAGGCGCGGCCGCGATCAGTGAGGAGTTTCCGGTGTGCGTCGTGATGGAGGATGACGTCCTGTAACAGGAAATCCTCCACCTCAGTTCATCAGCATGTGGGCAGAGCTCGCGTGATAGCGAAATGAGTGGGGTTGTCAGTAGCGACAACGACCCACTTAATGCCCGATTTCGCTGTCGGAAAAGGACGGAAAAGATCGCTCGATAAGGTGGGCAAGATCACATCGATGGGGTGAAGGCGTCCAACGGGCAGCACCGCAGGTTTTTTGTGGCGCTTACAGAGTGCACAGGCTGCTACGTAGCTGTGCACAGAGCGGTATAGGCCTAGTAAGTAGAAGCGGTGCCGTACGCGGTCGTAAGTACGATCAACGCAGAGGTCGCCTGCAGCAGGTGCGTCAAGCAACTGCTCAAGAACTGATGTCCGGAGATGGCGTGGTACAAAGAGTAAAAAGTCTGGTCCTTGAGAGCGTAAGCTGGGACGGTAGAGAATGTCGTCGCGATGTACGAACGTGTGCAGGGTGACCACCGAATTTCCAGAATTGAGATGATCGATGAGAAAACGTAAGCCGTCATCACGCCGTTTTTCAGTGCGAATGTCACGCAGATCAGAAATGGCCAGGATGCAAATAAACGTCGCGGTCTGGCGCATCATTTTCAGGGCACTCGACAAGATGACGGGAGAGGCAGTCGGCATCCTTTTGCAAGCGGCGTGGCTTGTATAAGACAAAAAATGAATATTCTTTCAGCCGTTGTGCCCATCTACCGAATCGTCCAGTGGGGTCTCTAATTGACAGGAGTCAGCACAAGGCAAGGTGATCGCTAACCACGGAAAATGTGCGGCCGTTCAAGTAGGCGCGGAATTGAGCTACTGCCCAAACTAATGCCAGGCACTCTCGTTCAGCGATTGAAAAATTTCTCTAAGATGCCGCCCAGGTACTATGACTTCGAGCCGACACCTGACGCCACTAAAACCAAACTGCCGGCTCTTTCAAGAAAGTTTATTTCTCCTTCTCATGGGTGACAGGAGGCGGCAGGCGCATGCAATTACGCGCTCTGCGTTAATCTGTGAGTCACGAGTACATCTCGAAATACATGGCCCCCTGGCATCCGTGTGAATTTCAGTGGCGGTAAATGGATCATAATGAGCCAGCAATGGGGGAGCCGGTATCGAGCCGACGAGGGCGGAGAAGGCTTTTGTTCGAGCAGGGCCCACGTGAATGCAACGTCCTTCTCAAGTAACTCGGGTAACTCGGTGAGTAGGCAAGCGGTGTTGCCGAAGTTCTCGATGGAACGACGCAAATATGAGCATAATCCCACAAAGCTTCTTATTTCTGCGGTAGAAGATGGAACAGGAAAGCTCTCGACAGCGCGAACGTGCCCAGGTCAGGTTGAATGCCAGCGGCACTGACGAGATGACCAAAAATGGGAATTTAGCGAAATCCAATGTTGTACTTGGATGAGTTCAATTGCAGGCCGGTGCGTCGAAAAACAGCCATAATGGCCGACAGACGTGTTAGGTAAGTCGCAAAAGTCGGTGTAAGGATTATCACATGTGTATGCATAACACAGACATGTATAGACCATTTATGGCCACAGAGTAAGGAGCCAGTCATTCTTTCGAGGGTTGCCGGGGCATTACGATGGCCTAACGGCATAACCTTGAATTGGTAGAGGCCGTCAGGTGTTTCGAAAACAGCGTTCTCGCGGTCCATGACATCTACCGACATTTCTCAATAGCCTGATCGAAGGTCGATGGACGAGAAGACCTTAGCTCCGTTTAGCAGTCCATGCAGTGTAAGAGACATGGGTAACTGGAGATCACAGGGATAGGCCTTCGTCCGGCAGTGAACATAAATATAGTGTCATAATGATGATGATGAAGCAGTCCAAAGCGTCAATACGTGGGAAAGGGTAGACATACTTGGGGGTGATCTTGTTGAGATGCCGGTAATCGACACAACAGCGCCAACAGCCGTCCTTCTTCTTGACAAGGACAACTGAGGACGCCCAAGGACTGCAACATGGCTCAATAACGCCTTTAGTCAATATCTTATCGACTTCTGCATGTATCACTTGTCGTTCGGCATATGAAACACGGTATGGACGGCGGCGTATCGGATTGGCGTCTGCGGTGTAAATACGATGGGTGACCACCGATGTCTGGGCCAAAGGGCTGCCGTCAAAGTAAAAAATGTCACGATAAGTTTCCAAGAGAGGGGCGGATGTCAACAGCTTGCGCAGGAAGGAGGTCCAGTGCAATAATCTTGCTAAGTTCGTGTGTGACTAGAGTCGCTGAATAAGAGGTTCCTGTAGAGGTCGAAGGAATTCCTTCATCAAAAGCCAAAATCCCGATATCGCTGACAGGCAAGATCGCGCCGAAAGGCAAGGCTCTGGGAACAATTTGAGCCCAGCAAATAAAATTCAGGAGATGGAGCGAAGTCTTATTGCCTGTAATAGTGAGTGCAGTATGGTAACTCTATGGTGTATGGCCTATATTCCTTTCAAGAAGCATGTCAGTGGTGGAGAATAGCACGTAGATGCCGTCAACGACAGATGGAAACGACATTAAAGTGACGTACATAGCGACTTCAGGCGACAGGCGGATGTTTTCGGCAGAGCATGACCACGCGTGGCTGTGTGACTGCTGGACTGTAGCAGCCGGGGGGTACCTCAAGCTGAATGACGCTAGACGCACAGTCAAAGAGGGCTGAATGGGACGATAAAAAGCCTAAGCCGAGTATAAAGTAGTAAGGGCATTGTTCCAAAACGGTGAATAACACAGTGGTTAGGCGCCCCACGATGCCAATGCGAGCAGTGCACATTAAAGCACTGCACGGGCTCGGGCTTATCCGAAAGCCCGGGCCTGGCCCGGCCCGTTTGGAGCAGTTTTTTCACGGGCTCGGGCCGAGCTCGGGCACGGCATGTGCTTTTTCACCCGGACTTTCTGGTGGTGTGCATGTAACGTGAAGTGAGTTATCCTCGCGCGTCTCGACTCTGAAAAGCCTACTGCCCCGGCGCAGCTGGTAGGTAGCCGTGCTACGTCTGTGTACTTCCCTTTTCTTCTTCCGTCGTATTTTGCGCTGTTTGAACAGAACGTAAAAGTGCACAAAGACCAAAGTCGTCTCAAACCAATGCATGCCATTGTATTCCTTATCTAAAGCAATATAATTGATGCTTTCAGCGCGGCGCAAGCGCGTTCGGGACTTGCTGATTCTTTAAAGGCGAATTGGTAAAACGATTACTGGTAAGATAAGCTAATTCGTTGCGCGGCTGAAATATGGCGCTGTGTCCATCCGTGATTGCACGCATATTCTCTACCGGGCGCCTCGCAACAGCGCATTACGCTGGACCACGGAGGAACGTGAAGCTTTCGTTCTCCATTTTCTCCATCCATGCGCGGCGCTCGCGACCGGTCGCGGCTGCGCTTCGGCTATAGTGTACTAGAATACGGTTGAGTAGGACGAGCGGCTGGTGCGGCGCATGCTTAAAGCCCCTTGATTACGCATGCTTTGCAGTGAGGTGCCCTACGTGGAAAAATACTGTGGCGGCGCTGCGATAGATCCACACTAAACACAAATAATCCCAGATGGGAGTAAATGCCTCGTCGCCTAGCGCATTCCCGAATGAGAGTTTAATATACTCCATTCATATGGAGTTTTAGTTAACTCCATCTCTCACAAGAGTTTTTATGGCGTTCAAATAAGAGTAAATATTACTTCATTTCTCTCAGGAGTTTTTCCGGTGTTCCAATATGAGTGAATGTTACTTCATTTCTGGAAGGGGCTTTTATGTATCCTAATTGGAGTTAATATTACTTCATTCCTTGAGGGAGTCTTTAATTGTTTAAATTGGAGTGAATATTACTTTATTTCTGGAAAGTGTTCGGGAGGTGTAGAAAATGGAGTAAATACTAATCCATTTCTGAAGAGAGTTTCTTGAGATCCTGCTACATTATGTATACTTTTTTTTCCTGCAATGAAGTGAAGGAGCAGCTTTCGTGCCGTGGCTTTACGACACTTATTAATGACTGATGAAGTACTGCAAATGCTATGTTTTGTGCCGGTAACAACCTTTACTGTAGCTTATTTTGTTTTCGACAACTTCCTAGTTAGATTTTGAATTTATTTATAGTAGTTAACAGGACTTATATAGAATTGAATTATAGTAAGAGCATTTGTCTACCCATATAATTAACTTCCCTTTCTCGGCTTGTCAACTCTGTTCAATAACGTAAACCGAAACGCGAATTCAGCACAAATAAAACGACCGCATTTGCGCTTTCACGTTCGCGAAAGTATGTGACATTGACAAGATTCAAGTTGGCACGACGAGTTTTCTTGATACCAATAATACATGACAGGATTACATTCTTGCCTATGTATTTCTTGTTAGCATTTTAACGCACGTTATGATTTAATGAAGAAAATAAAGTGCGGTTTTGCGAGCGGTACAAAGTATATTTTATTACCGGTAGGCATTAAAACATCACACGGGAGACAGAACATAGAGGGAAACACTGCATTTAAGGAAAATTACGCGTAACAAGAGCATGTTGCTTGAAATGATGCATATCAATTAACAATAATATAAAGTATATACCATAAATCAGCAAGGTCAAGAGTCCAACATAAGGCACATTCAATGAACAAACGCGCACGACAACACTATATACATGTACTGATAAAAGTAAGCGCGGACAACCTTGAGTGACAGAGCGATGCGCGGCCAACTGTAACAACAATTTAATTACTCGAGTGAACCATATAGACTATCGCTCTCCTTAATTTGGGGGGGGGCACATTTAAAACAAGACATGTAATCCACTTACAAAAAGAAAGAAAAACAGCTTAACATGGTAGCCGACCTACACACATTTGCAAATGGTTTTTCATCAATATGTGGCATTGTGAGAAGTCGGTAGGTAATCCCGTATTCAAAACCGGATGAAGCTGGAGTCTTCCTAAATCATTGATGACAGAAGTCAACAAGTGAGCACGCCCAAATGACACGTACAGAAAATTTGACTGCCTAACCGACGTGCAAGTTAACGATCGCGCCCATTGACCATACGACTTGGTGCCTGAATATTATCCTCCTCGCCGGGAGAGGGAGAACACGCAGGCACGCTAGCGACAATGGACACGCCACATTCCGGTGGGGTCAGTGTCCACAAAACCTGCCAAACGCGTGTCAGAGTTTCGAGAGACGACGATTGTTCTCGCCTCCCCAACTTACTTGCAGTCCCCATGCTTCGCGTCGTCTGTGCCTGCCTGCACGCTGACCGATGTCAAAACACCACAAGCAAGTGTATTCAAGCGCTGCTGCAACAAAATTATATGCACATGGACACACATGAAAACTTTCATGCGTAAGATTTCACGAAAAAGCAGCGACGTACACACAGCAAAACGCACGCGCTCACGCACGCGCGCACGCTCTCAGGCAAAGTGCACAGGAGGACTTCCCGACCGCACTCACACCCAACTTCCAAGCACAGACACGCACTTTTTTCGTCATAATATCGGCCCACATTGTATTATTCTAATGGCATTCTCAGCTTGAAGCGAGTTGCTAAAGAAAGCGGTAGCGCCACATTCGAGGCACCTCCTTCGTTACGTGTAACATGTAACGCGACGGCCGAAACGTTCAGGCTCACCTGGTTCATGCAGCATCGCCCGCCATTCTCGGGCAATATTATTCTTGCACGCTGGGACCAAGTTGTCCATTAGAGCGCAAGTAAACGCTACAACTCCGAATGCAAGTACCACTAGCTATCTACATCGCGCGAAAAAGCGTTTCACCACGTTTCACCTGAGGTAACCGATGCGAGGTTGGCTCCGCTGGACGAGGCTCTTGGGGTGTGCATGAATGGCATTGCGGCTGCCCGGCCTAGAGCAGGTGTCGCTGGATGGTAGGACTAAAATCGCGTTTTCATGCCGTCGTCCACGAGGCGGTCGGAATCGACGTCATGTTCGGCGTGGTGAGGAAGACATCGAGATGTCGTTGCTGCCATGGTCAAGTCAAAGGTTGAAGAAACGGCCAAAATTATCCAATGTAGTATCCATGAGTTGAAGACCACGAAAGAAGAAAAAATTGCACAGCCATAAAGGACCCGACTGTGCCTAGTATGCGACTGCCGTACTAGCCTCAATTTTACTCCCTTTACATATGAAATTTCTGGTGAGGGAGAAAACTCCATTTTAAGACCGATTTTACTACTTCTATGAGTGTTGGGAATGAATTCACGTTTTTATATTGAATACGGTCCCGCTGATGAAATAAGATTTGGCGCCGAAAAGTTTAAAAAGGTTGCGCCTCATATCTCTTACCTATGCCGCCTGTAAGTTGTGTTTACAGTCACGGAGGAAAATCATTTTCACTCCATTTCACGCCACGAGGTTTTCGCACTGATAAACTCCATTTTCTAAATGGAGTGATATCAGGTCATTCCGTTTTTTTACACCATAATTTCGGGAAGAAGGTAAAATCATGGTTTTATGTTTTTTTTACTCCATGGTGATGGAGGAAATGTAGTTTTAAAAGGTATTAACCATAAAAACCCCCATTCGGGCTGATTTGTGTTTACAGTGAAGTGGATTGGGCCGCATCAAGGTCGCGCCGTTGGAAACTGCTGGCGATACTGCTCGCCATGGTAATTCGTACTACTTCGCGTGCTGGTATTAGTGTTCCGACCGCTAAAATGGTGTTCATAATTGCATACATGTATTTATGCCTGAAGAATAAATTGTTTTCATTTTCTTCTGTATGTTTTTTTTTTATTGCCGCTCAGTGATCTTTTTCGGTCTCGGGTCGGGTTGGGGCCGGTTTCGAGCCGGGCTCGGGCCGGGCGGGTAACGCGGATTATTTCCGGGCTGGGGCCGGGCCCGGGTCTCGCCATAAAACTTTTGGTCGGGCTCGAGGCGGGCAGCCCAACGGGCAGCCCAAAAATCGGCCCGTGCTGTGCTCTAGTGCACATACCAAGCACGATATAGGCGTTCCCCCATCGGCGACACGGAGGCTTGGTGATGCAGCGGCTGTGAGGACTTTGTTCAGCCGTCGGCGCAATTGGGCACTCATTACGGATGTGTGTGTGCCAGTGTCAATGAGTGCTGGGACACTTACGCCATCGACAACAACGTCCATCAAGTTCTGGTTGGTGGTCAAAGTGATCAGAGTTTTGCGGTCGAGTCGTGAATGCAGCGTCACCTCCGGGATCTGCATCGCTTAGTTTTCCGGAGACTGGCGTCGGTGATGCGTCGGGGACGTTGGGCGACGACCCTGCGGCGACAGGGATGATAGCCGACGAGCTGTTGGCAGAAAGGGACTGGTGACGTGGGAATGACGATGAGGGACTGTTGCAAGTGGCTATTTTTGGTTATTTCTGCACTTGAAACAAATAGAACAGTTAATTTCTCCTTAAGTTCCCGTGGTTTCATTATCTGTTTGATTAATGCGGTAACATCTGGGCAAAGTTTCCTCAAAGTTTCTCGGCAAACCTGACGGACAAAAAAATCACAGCAGAGATTCAGAGTGTTGCTCCGTCCAATAATGAAGGCATATCGAATTTAGACGACGGCCATCATCTGCGTTCAAAGTCCCTACATAAGCTGGAGAACACGGAAGACAGAGCCTGGTCGTGCGAGTTGTGTTCTAAGCCCTGAACATGCTTGGAGACCTTTATCGCCGTGGGACTAGCAGAGGGTGAAGGCTAGAGCGAATGCAGGAGTAGTACGTTGTTCAACGTGAGCAGGGTCCAATGAGTGCCAGTCACACGTTGTCTATACTGTACCCCTCTCGTGTGGCCGATGCTGTGTTGAATAAAGGGGCCTGTGCACTAATGATTCTGGATTAGATTCTGTGCACTAACGATGGATTGCGATAGTACGGCTAATGCCTGTTCCGCCTTCAGGGATGTCGTGCGGGGTATTTTTCAAGCTGCACTTTCCGCATATTCGAACTCTTCCATCATGCGCGAATCGCTACGCATCTGCGATTCTCTCATTTGTCTGTACACCTAGTGGAAGATTAAATTATTCTTGAAGCAGGGAGCTTATTCAGTCCACCACGGTGAAAAAAAAAAGTGAAGCAAATTAAAAAGAATACGCTTTTGTGAAATGTTTTTCGTGTTACCACTCTCTACTCTATCAAAACAAAACAATAAATAAAATAAAGAAACGAGCAGACCGCTCGCAGTGACGTCTCCAGTGGTGCGCGTTCTTATTGCTTCCCCGTCCGGGCCGCATGCGCCGTTTCGCAGGAAAGTTAAGCGCTGTTAAATATTGAGAAATACCCGCCGGGGTGGCTTAGTCAGCTAAGGCGTTGCGCTGCTGAGCCCGAGGTCGCGGGATCGAATCCCGGCCCCGGCGGCCGCATTTCGATGGAGGCGAAATGCAAAAACGCCCGTGTGCTTGCGTTGTAGTGCACGTTAAAGAACCCCAGGTGGTCGAAATTATTCCGGAGCCCTCCACTACGGCGTGCCTCATAATCAAAACTGGTTTTGGCACGTAAAACCCCAGAAAGAAGAATATTGAGAAATCGCACGCACAATGGAGGCGACGGCACGTTAGCCGCTCCTGTGCAGTGCCAGGGGTCGCATCGCCAAGCAAGATCGCACCGTGGGAAACAGGCCTAACGCACTCCATGAAATTTTCGGATGGCAGCAACATGCACTTCAAGCGCATACATCCCCGCGTTCGACCACAGTTTGTTCCTGATGCGGAACGCCAACGCGTGAAGTCGTCGTTGAGGCCTTCTACATTGAGAAAATATGTCCTGCATACGTGAGTAGCCCATCTATCACCCGCCGGGGTAGGCCCGGGGCTATGGAGTTGCGCTGCTGAGCTCGAGGTCACGGCTTCGATCCATGGTGGCCGCATTTCCATGGCAATGGCGGCTCCATTTCGATAAGAACGAGGACCCTCCTGTGTTTATATTTATAAGCGTACGCTAGAAGAACCCCAGGTAGTCAAAATTAATGCGTGAGCCGCTGCTACGTGATCGGTGATAAACGTATCGTCGTTTGGCATGTTAAAAAAGAAAAAAAAAGATAGGACAAGAAATAGCGCAGCTTGCAACTAGTGGTGCAATGCTGGAGCAAACAGCGGAGTCTGTGATCGGCCAAGCTACAGCCAGGCTCGCTATCCCGACGACGCTGGATACTCAAACGCAGACTCTCGCGTTCTCGTTCTCGAAACTCAGGATCTTAGACTCGACGACGCCTCTTCTCGGGTGAAGCTTCGGCACCGTATTCTAGATCGGCTCGCCGCCGACGCGCAGATTCTCGCTTGGCCGCACGACACACCTCAAGATGCGGCCTGGCGAAGCAAGGAAATGTCCAGGCTAAGCGAGGCACACGTGGTTGCTAGGCGACGCAAAGTGACGTCATGGCTAGACGCACCAGGTACGCGATCGTAACAGCTCGGCGTGCGATGCGGAGCGACGGCGAAGCAGGGCGTAGGTGTGCCAAGTGGTTGCTAGGCAAGGCGCGGTGACGTCATCGTCAAGCGCAGTTTCCGGTCAACGCTATACGGGTCAACCACCGGTTTAAACAGTTCCGCTGTTAAAAAACACTACAATTTTTTTACAGCGCAGCTGTTAAGGGCTAGTTCGCCCAGGATCGTGTTAGCGTGTAGAAAAAAAAAACTATGATGATCAGCTCCATGTGCATGGTGGTTGGCTCGGTATGGGAGGAGGTTTCCCGCCTGTTGAACCTTGGCACAGGTGTCAAAACAGATGACTAACATGACTGATAGATCATAACATCAGTAACATCACAAGCTCGTCAGATACGTCACCATTACCAAAAAATAAAATCTTGGTATGCACCACGTGGGGTGCATACCCTTATTGGATATGCGGATATGATCCAGAGAGAAGAACGAAAGAAAGAACTCACGTGTGGCTCATACCAGCATTGGATATGTGGGTTTGAGCCGCCAAAAGCAGGAGCGGGAGAGATCTCACAGGATCCTGACGCGGCCGCGCAGCGTGCCGCGGCTATAATTCCTGTGTCAGATTTAATGATATCACCAAGCACTACCAGTTAGGCAGTAGGATATTGCCCCCACCTCACCCCAAACTGAAACATCGCCAGGCAGTCGTCTGGCGACAACTGCAGACACACACCTTCCCCAGTCCAGTGTGATTGCGGCACATTTTCCTCATGCAATACCCACGTGCTCTTTGGAAGTTATGTCAGGCAACTGGAGCGACACTCTCACACATGTTGTGGGAGTGTTCTGTTATAGCAGCAAAAATGGCAGTAGCTCCGAGGCTCTTCCGTCGAAGTGGGCTGCCGCTTTGCGCCGCTCCAAGCTGAAGACACAAGAGTGGGCAGTCCAGGGGGCCCGGGAGGCGTTGAGGAGGCAAGGCCTCGAAGTCCCCTCATGGGAGACCTGAGCCTGGGTCGTTAAACTTCGCCGGATTTTAATAAAGTTGTTTCCATCCATCCATGAACGCTGTAGATCATACGGTAGTCCATGACGATGGGGCGGACTTGGCGCAGCAAACGCACTTCTTGGCTATCGCGCCGGGCGAAAACAAGATACTGGTGTACTTTCTCTTTGATTAGCATGCCGAAGACGATCAATACGGTATAATCAATAATAATAACATATAAATTCACTATAGCAATATTCACTACAGCAGACTCACCATAGCCACAGCTTCGCTGGCTTCCATCTTCAGAGTTAAGTCCTTGAGAATGCTCCACCACCATGTTCCTCCGCTTGGTAAGCAACACCCTTCCTCGTTATTTCTAAATCGGTAAATTCACTGTTATTACCATAAGAGAATGACGCGTTTTGTCACGAAGTTGAAGAGTGGGCTAAAAAAGACTCTTGCAAATCAAGAGATTAACATGCACTGAAACTTGTAACGCGTACACACCGGCTGAATGAAATTTTGGTCAGTTTAAGTCCGAATGAGCGCGGCTCAGTAGGATCTTTGTGAGTCGGAGTGCGAGTGAGCCCTGAGCAAAACATATGTTGTGTGTGAGTGTTGGTGAGTTCTGCTTATATTGCCGACCTATGCGGGTACCACTAAAGCGATATTGCCCAATTCAGTTGCGAATTCCTGCCGCGCGCGTTTGAAGCCAGCATCGGATGTCTGCAGTGCAAGCTAAAGAACCCTGCAAGGTCCAACGTATACCACAGAATATGCCGAGTTCGATGTCCCCGCATTGCCGATTTAAGCATGCGAAACGTCATGCAAAGCACAAGCTTGCGTTTTACAGCAAAGCTGTATATCACTAGGAACCCGCGATTTTTTCGTCTCCATGGATAAAACAGTTGAGAGAAACCCATTCCACTAATTGAAGCGAAACGTGTCTATCTCCATAGGAATTACGCTTGCAAGACGAACCCTTGTATTGGTTGCAAGATAGAAAAGCACAAGACACGTGTCATAACCACATGATTGATGATAAGGCGCGCTTGAACAATCCCAAGCACGTAGCGGTCGCTGCATGCGTTTCTCGATGTAAAAATTATGGTTGCATAAGCTGCAGTTGCCGGGAAGCGGCACCTGTGGCACAGGAAGCGGGAGTGACATCACTACAGTTTCATGTGTAAACGAACACGTCTTGCAACTTATTTGATTTGTGCTGCGATGGCGCTATATGGGAAGGCCACGCATAGTTCGGACTACCGAAGCATGAGCGGTATGAGCGACGAGGGGCACAGCTATGTCAATATGTACAATGGCGTCTTGCTCAGGCTGGGTAGGACGCAGCGGTTCCTGCCCAAATCCAGTCACGCACACTTAGGACGCCTTTTACACTGCACCTCTTAGGTACAGTGAATTTATTTGTTTTGCTGTCAATCATTGAATGTAATGCATTGATCGATCGTTCAAGGCTACGTCACATTGGTGTAGCGGATCAGGTGATACCACAGCTTCATTGACCAACCAACTTCATAGCGCTGATTGGAGCCCATACTTTTTTTATATACTGGAGCGAAGTTTCAGCTTTGCATAGTTGAACGAACGAATTTCAAGCTAAATATATACTATACTAAGGGTACTTAAGCTATAACTTAAAAGAACATAACACTGCTTTTTGCACAATTGTCGTGTACGTGGCCACAAATAAAGCTGAACTATTTGTTCCAGTTTTCCTTGACGTGGAACTGTGTTCAGGCATTACACAGTTAAAGGGCGCCTCCCTAGGCTTGGGCGACGCAAACAGGCAACTCGGCGACTAGATGACGCGCTGGCGATCGCGTCTGCAAAACATCAGCTGAAATTTCAATCGATAGCCAGTGCGCCGATACAGACATGCTCATACCACCATGGCCCTTTCTCCCGAGACAGCCTGGTTCGTGTCGGGAGAATCAAGTTCACACGCGTAGAGACCCCCACGTTGGATACACTGCCTGCAGCATCACCGATTATGGCTCGTGACTTCGGTAAATCATCCGCTGCGAACCTGCGAAACCGCCACTGGTAGTGCGCCTCGCCGCATAGAAGGGAGAGCAAAGGGAGGCGGGAATTGTGACGCAAATGTGACGCGGTCCTCGGCTAAGGTATGGGAGATAGCAGGGTAGTATAGAATGTCTGATTGTGGAGAGCAAGAGGGCGCTATATTGTTCAGCCCTTATGTAGCAAGCATGGCTCAGTGATTTGGGGAAGGGGTGGAGTGGGATAGAATGAGGAAAGAAGAGAGAAAAGGCTGGGAAGGAATTCAGCTTGCGGAAGCTAGTAGCAGCAACCAACGGGGGAGTGTGCTATGCTGGCAGTGAAGCTCACATTCTAGCAGTGTGACGAGTCAGCATCTCCATTTATCTCATCTACTCTAATAATGAACAAATTTGAAAAATTGTTGCGGTAATCCTAGGGTGTCGAACCGGAACGGAACCGTTATTCAGCTGAACCGGAACTGATCCGAAAGAATTTCCTCCCGCCATCTTGGAGCCGAACCTTAACTTACTAGAGTAACCGTTCCGAACCGGTTCAACAAAAGGTTCAGAAGGCACTGTCGACGCTAGGCTTCTAGGCTAGGGCACGTCAGAGGGGAATCGTTGGATAAAGGCTCAAAGCCTGCGGCAGGGTTCAAACGATTCCGACGCTAAAGGCAGGACTCCAATAGCGTAAAATTAGCTTAACCCAGTTGTGACACTCGCTATGTTGTTATATTCTTGCGCGACCAAAGCTGCCCTTTATGCGATAAAACGTACGGGCGCTTTACATATGCTCGCGCAACAATTTTGTTAAGCTTCCTGTTCTGTTTTGATGATGTACGCGGTGGCCTGAGCTACAGTAGCAATTCAACTTCTCACGAGAATGCTATAGCATTCAAAGACCTCACATTCTTTCCGGTGCTGCTAGGCGTCGCGTGTGACGCGGCGCCTGTCCATGCTCCATATGTCCATGCTCCACATGTGCATGCTCCATATGATATGCTCCATATTACAAAGAAGCACGTGCCTGTGATTTAAATCTAACAGTCATTGGGCGGTCACTGAAACATACACGCGATCAACCAATCTTTATATCTTCACACAAGGTGGCAAGCGCCCTGATATTTCATCGTCCTTGAAGTCGTCCGCGAAAATGATGTACTCACTCGAACACACATCGTTCTGTCAAGGCATTATTTCAATAGTTAGGGCAGCAGAGCTCGCGCATTTTCTTAAGGGTCTTTAATGGTTGGGGAATACCGGAACGGAACCGTTCCTCGGCTGACTTTCACTATTGGAGCCAGGGCCACACTTTTCACACGTGCGTGTTGTCTGAAGCCAACCCCGTTCTCGGATTGCTTTCCACAATCATATTTTTCAATGAAATTTCTACGACGAATGCGTCGCAGCCTTGCCAGTAAAGAATACAGGAAGGAATTGGTATAAAGAGTAAGTCTTTCATCTGAATACAGTGACCGCTTGCTAAGATTTTACAAAAAGTTTGAATTTCCAGTATAAATTAGCATATGAAGACTTCAAATTGGTTGTTCACTCGTTTTTTTTTTTTTGTTACCTCGGTTCCTCGCCTTTTGTTGTGTGTCTTTATTTTGCTTATTTAATGATCCACATTGACTCTTACCCCTATTTAGGCCATTGAGCCATCCTTTTCATTAAGGTCAATTCTCTCTCTCTATCCTGCTGATGCCACTGCCGCTGGCTGCTGCCATCAGCCGTACTTTCTTTCCTCGTTTCAGTCCAACTTTTTATTGCGATCGCAATTACATCGACACTCCGGCCGAATTTTCGCCATCATCGTCGCCGTCCGCGTTGCCGTGCGGTTCCGCATATATTTGGGTATATGTATGCTATATGTTTGTGGATGCCGTATAGGCCGTATATGAATGCTATACTATCCAGCCACCACGCTGCTCAAACTAAGTGTTACGTTCTCAACTAAATATTATCCCTCAGAATTTTGGGAATGTCGGCCCGCAAGCAAAACTTTCACAGCTTTTAAGGGTGGCAGAAAATTTGGCGCACGGTCGTATGTGGCGTCTCTTTTATTCGGTACCGAGTGTAGATACAACACCATCCGAGGAATTCAAGTGAAACGTTAAACCCTTGCTATCGCAAACAGTGCTTCGCATTTCGGGCGACGCCGCCAATGTCTTTATTTAGTTATTTATTCAGTTAGTTATTAATGCCTTACCATTAGAATGGCAAAAGCGGAAAGAAATTACGACAGAACACATCGCACGACGACTGTCGGTGGTAAAGCGATTAGCATTCAAGCAATATAGTGACGCCGGATTGCTGAAGGCACGGTTAATTAACATTTGTAACGGTCACGCCTAGACCTTCCTTGCATGGGCTATCGGGCTGTCCCAACTATCATGAACCAAGATTTAAACGTATGCATGCGCCGCGTAGCTGGACAGAACCAAGGTAACGTTGTTTGCCGTCGCTTGACGATAGATAATTTATTGCATTCGTCCTAATTACATAAGTAGTCCTCATTATAATCAACTACTCCAATATTATAAAGAGATGAGAAGTGTCAATGAGAAAGTTGTCGAGCAGCATGGGAAAATCCCGATAAAGCTTTCTGTTGTTCGGTATATACGTACTACATAAAAGTGTTTTTCCGAGCGTGAAACTGACGTCAGCGAATACACGGAAAGTGTCTGGAGTGGCCAATAGCGAGGCAATTTTGTGTGTATTCGCGGTCTGAACAATGCGGTAAGTTTTAAGGCTAGTGTAAATCACGAGGATTAGATTAAAGTACATTCACTCTGGGCGCATTCCATTTAGTCTGATGTGTTGAATGATAGATGACATCAGCGGTATACAACTATATTCGAGAACTGAATGATGAAACGTCGTCGTTATGTGCACTGGAAAGATGCTCAACACCCGGCACAATGACTCAGCGTACTGCATCTAAGGAGGACAACGGAGCCAGGGACAAACTGAATGCCCCAATGTCGGCTGTCATACCGGATTTTCTGCGCGGCCTGAGACTCGGTGAGCCCCGAGCCTGAAATCTGGGGCGCCGTCTGAGCCCGGCCGAAGACGTCCTGGGCATATTCAGTGGGAGTGTACGTCGAGGCAGGAAGCAGTGGTGTCAAAAGGCAAATTAGGGTGGCGGCCGAACACAAGGTAAAAGGGAGAAAAGCCAGCGGTCTCGTGACGGGACGAATTGTAAGCGACGGTCACGAAGGGCCACGCGTTGTCCTCATCACTGCGGTCATCAGAAACGTACATAGACAGCATTTCTGTCAACGTGCGATTGAACCACTCCGTTAATCCGTTTGTCTGCCGGTGGTAGGCGGTGGAAACCTTGTGGTCGGCCAAACAGGCATGGAATAAGTCGTCAATAACTCGGGACAAGAAGGCCATCAGTGAGGAGTTTCCGGTGTGCCGTGATGGAGGATGACGTCCTGTAACAGGAAATCCGCCACCTCAGTTGCACAGCATGTGGGCAGAGCTCGCGCGATAGCGAAACGAGTGGGGTTGTCAGTAGCGACAACGACCCACTTAATGCCCGATTTCCCCGTCGGAAAAGGACGGAAAAGATCGCTCGATAAGGTGGGCAAGATCACATCGATGGGGTGAAGGCGTCCAGCGGGCAGCACCGCAGGTTTTTTTGTGGCACTTACAGAGCGCACAGGCTGCAACGCAGCTGTGCACAGAGCGGTATAGGCATAGCCAGCAGAAGCGCTACCGTACGCGGACGTAAGTACGAGAAACACCGAGGTGACCTGCAGTAGGTGCGTCATGCAACTGCTCAAGAACTGGCGTGGTACAAAGAGTAAAAATTCTGGTCCTTGAGGGCGTAAGCTGGGACAGTAGAGAATGTCGTCGCGATGTACAAACGTGCGCAGGGTGGCCGCCGAATTTCCAGAATTGAGATCATCGATGAGAAGACGTAAGTCGTCATCACGCCGTTTTTGAGTGCGAATGTCACGCAGATCAGAAATGGCCAGGATGCAATTAAGCGTCGCGTCCAGGCGCATTATTTTCAGGCCGCTCGACAAGATGACGGGAGAGGCAGTCGGCACCCTCTTGCAAGCGGCCTGGCTTGTATAAGACAAAAAAATGAATATTCTTTCAGCCGTTGTGAACATCTACCCAATCGTCCAGAGGGGTCTCTAATTGACAAGAGTCAGCACAAGGCAAGGTGATCGCTAACCACGGAAAATGAGCGGCCGTTCAAGTAGGCGCGGAATTTAGCTACTGCCCAAACTAATGTCATGCACTCCCGTTCGGCGATTGCAAAAATTCTCTAACATACCGCCCGGGTGCAATGACTTCGAGCCGACACCTCAGGCCACTAAAACCAAACTGCCGGCTCTTTCAATAAAGTTTATTTCTTCTTCTCATGGGTGACAGGATGCGGCTAGCGCATGTAATTAAGTACTCTGCATTAAGCTGCGATTCGCGAGTACAGCCCCAATTACATGGCCCCTGGCATCCGTGTGAATTTCAGTAGCGGTATATGGATCCTAACGAGCCAGCAATGGGGGAGCCGGTATCGAGGCGACGAGGGCGGAGAAGGCTTTTGTTTGAGCAGGGCCCCACGTGAATGCAACGTCCTTCTGAAGTAACTCGTTGAGTGGGCGAGCGGTGTCGCCAAAGTTCTCGATGAAACGACGCAAATATGAGCATAGTCCCACAAGACTTCCTATTTCTGCGGCAGAAGACGGAACAGGAAAGTTCTGGACAGCGCGAATGTTGTCCAGGTCGGGTTGAATGCCAGCGGCACTGACGAGATGGCCAAAAACGGTAATTTGGTGAAGTTCAAGCTTGTACTTGGATGAGTTCAACTCCATGCCGGTGCGTCGGACAACAGCCAGAATGGCTGACAGACGCGTTGGATCAGTCGCAAAAGTTGGTGTAAGAAGTATTACATGTGTATAGATAACACAGGCATGTAGACCATTTATAGCCACAGAGTAAGGAGTAAATCATTCTTTCGAAGGTTACCGAGGCATTACGAACGCCTAACGGCATTACCGTGAATTCGTAGAGACCGTCAGATGTTACGAAGGCAGATTTCTCGCGGACCACGTCACCTACAGAGATTTGCCAATAGCCTGATCGAAGGTCTATGGAAGAGAAGAACTTAGCTCCGTGTAAGCAGTCCAAGCAGTGTATGAGACAGGGGTAACTGGACATCACACGGAGAGGCCTTCGTCCTGAAGCGAACCTAAATATATGCTGCTGCTGCTGCTGATGATGATGAAGCAGTCCAAAGCGTCAATACGTGGGAAAGGCTAGACATCCTTGGGCGTGATCTTGTTGAGGTGCCGGTACTCGACACAACAGCGCCAACAGCCGTTCTTCTTCTCGACAAGGACCACAGAGGATGCTCAAGGACTGCAAGATGGCTCAATAACGCCTTTAGTCAACATCTTATCGACTTCTGCTTCTATCACTTGTCGTTCGGCATGTGAAACACGGTACGGACGGCGGCGTATCGGATTGGTGTCTGTGGTGTAAATACGATGGGTGACCAGCGATGTCTTGGCCAAAGGGCGGCCGTCTAAGCAAAAAAAAAAAAAAATGTTATGGTAAGTTTCCAAGAGACGACGGCTGTCAACAGCTTGCGCAGGAAGGAGGTTCCGTGCAATAATCTTGCTAAGTTCGTATATGTGACTAGAGTAGCTGAGTAAGAGGTTCCTGTAGAGGGCGACGGAATTGCTTCATCAAAAGCCAAAATCCCGCAATCGTTGACAAGCAAGATGGCGCCCAAAGAGAAGCCTCTGGGAACAATTTGAGCCGAGCGAATAAAATTGCGAAGACGGAGCGAAGTCTGATTTCCTGTAACAGTGAGCACGGTACGGTACACAGCGAAATTCCTTTCAAGAAGTATGTCAGTGCTGGGACATTGCACTTAGGCGCCGTCAAGAACAGAAGGAAACGACATTAGAGTGACGTACCTAGCGGCTTCAGGTGGATGTTTTCGGCAGAGCATGACCGTGGCTGTGTGACTGCTTGACTGTAGCAGCCGTGGGGTACCTCAAGTCGAATGACACTTGATGCACAGTTAAAGAGGGCTAAATGCGACGATAAAAAGCCTAAGCCGAGTATAAAGTAGTAAGGGCATTGTTCCAAAACGGCGAATAACACAGTGGTTAGGCGTCCCGCGATGCCAGCGCGAGCATTGCACATTAAAGCACTGCACGGGCTTTGACCAGAAACTTCGCCTGACGATGACGTCACCGCGCTTTGCCTAGCAACCACTTGGCACCGCTGCGCCTCGCTTCACCGCCGCTACGCACCACCGCGCCGAGCTGCTACGACTACGCACCTGCTCCCTCCAGCCATGACGTCACTTCGCGTTGCCTCGGAACCACATGTGCGTCGCTTCGCCTGGACATGTCAACGCTTCGCCAGGCCGCGTCTTGAAGCGCGTCGTATAGTCAAGCAAGTATCTGCGCGTCGGCGGCGAGCCGATTCGTTAAACCGTGCCGAAGCTGCAGGCGAGAAGAGGCGTCATCGAGTTGAAGATTCCGAGTTTCGAGAACGAGAACGCGAGAGTCTGCATTTGAGTATGCGACGTCGTCGGAATAAGCTAGGTCGATCACAAGCTACGCTGTTGCTCCAGCCTTGCGCCACTGGTGCAAGCTGCGCTCATTTTTGTATGTACTGGAGCGAAGTTTCATTTGTGCATCTTCCAACGAACGAATCACAAATTGATTATATACTACACTAAGGGTAATTAAGCTATAACTCGTAAAACATACGATTGCGTTTTTTGTAGCAATGACCTGTAGGTGGCCAGAAAAGAAGCTGAAGAATTTGTTCCACTTTTCCTTGACCTGGAACTGTGTTTAGGCATTACATGGTTAACGGGTGCCTCCCTATATAGGCTTGGGCGATGCAAACCGAGAACTCAGTGACTAGATGACGCGCTGGCCGATCGCGTCTGCAAAACATCAGCTGAAATTTCAATCGATAGCCAGTGCGCCGATACAGACATTCTCATACCACCATGACCTTTTCTATGGACACAGCCTCGTTCGTGCCGCAGAATCAAAGTCACACGCGTAAACACCTCCACGTTGGATACGCTGCCTGCATCGTCACCGATTATGGCTCGTGACTTCGGAAAATATTCCACTACGAACCTGCGAAACCGGCACTGGTAGTGCGCCTCGCCACATAGAAGGGAGAGCAAAGGGAGGCTGTGATTGTGACGCAAATGTGACGCGGTCCTCGGCTACGGTCCTCGGCTTCTTTGGCCCTGCATGTACCGTTGTGACGACGATGTAATGGTCACTACCTAAGCTTTCCTGCATGTTTTTCCATCGAGAATCTACTACATTTTTTTGTAAACGTGATATCTGGTGTCATGTCGTTGCTTACACTGTTTCCTATTCTGGTGGGTGCTTGAGGATCAGTTATGAGCGTTAGACTTTTGTGCTGAGCGTCTGCCCATAGGCTTCGGCCCTTAATGTTCCCCAAGCTGTATCCCCAAGCAGCGTGTGGCGCGTTAAAATCGTCGACCACGACTAGCGCCTGTTTGTCGGCTACGCTCAACGTTTTGCGGGAGAGTGGACCAAATTTCGGCTTGTCCCGGGGTGGACTGCATATGTTCAGACTGAATAGACCCTCCGCTTCTTTGCGGAAGGGAATTATTTCAATAAGGACGTGGTCTATGCCTCGCAATCCGGTATCATGTCCGACAGCCACGAGGTTTCTGCGTACCTGCGTCGTGACGGTTGCCTTCTCGCCGGAAGCACTGTCAGGGATAATGTCAGGGATGGGGTCATGGGATAAAAATAATGCAAGGTGAGACGGTATATTATGTGTGTAAAGTTCTCTAAAATGCGGTACTCTTGTTTGGTGACGTCTTGGACATTCAATTAAGATGTGCCGGACAGTGAGTTTTTCTCCACATTTTTCGCATATGGGTGATTGTGCGCCTGTTAACAGGTATATGTGTGTTGCGTATGTGTGTCCTATAGGTAGCCTGCACAGTGTGGTTTCAGTTAGTCTTGTGACTTCTTGCTGGAAAAATTGGCCTAGTTGTAGTTTTATTACATGTAACTTCTTTTCCGTTTCTGACAACACAAAACAGGAGACAACATAAAAACAGGAGATCTAAGTGAAGAACCTAGCGTATCAACGCTGATTTTTAACGAGGAAGACACCAAGACTAAGTACCCAGAGCTCATATGCATGGGCAGCTATCCTGTAGCGATGAAATCACATGTCGTTCCTTTTGAGCTCGAAGATAAAAAAGTGGTTCGTAGAGCCCCCTATATTATGTCCAGAGCCAAATAGGTCTGGCTGAAAAAAAGAGTTGCAAGAAATGTTGGACGCAGGTATCATCCGGCCTTCTGTATCCCCAGTTGCTTCTCCTATAACCATTGTGCCAGAAGAAGACGGAACGTTCCGCCTTTGTACAGACTACCGTGCTCTCAATCGTCAAACGGAATTGGTACCTTATCCAATGCCGAGAATCGACGACATCATTGACGAAACTGGTGGTTGCCGTTGTTTTCACAAATTGATCTCTGCAAGGGCTTTTGGCTGATTTCACTAAGTGAAGAGACGAAAAAAGTACACCACGTTCATAACCTCAATTGACTTGTTTGAGTACAACCGCCTACCATTCGGGCGGAAAAACTCCCCTGCGTTGTTTCAGAAGACTATGACCGACATGTTGAAGCCTTACTTGGGCACTTTTTGCAATGTGTACATCGACGACATCATTATCTACTCAAAAACAAAAGAGGAGCACCATAGTAATCTTTCAAAGGATATTCACGCTCTCAGCCTTGCCCAACTCAAAGCCAACTACAAGAAAAGTGCGTTCTTTCAAGATAAAGTAGTATTTCTTGGCAGGGTGTTCGATGGACGCACGAAGAGAATTACACAAGAATCGATAGAGAGAATTTCCAAGCTGGTAAAGCCTTACGACGTGCACTCTCTACGTGCTTTTTTTGGCCTAGCAGGACACTTCAGGGCGTTTATCAAAGACTATGCACTGATAACAAGGTGTCTGACACGTTTAACCCAGAAGGACATGCCTTTTCGGTGGGACGAGGAGTGCGAAGGTGCCTATTGTGAGCTGGTAAAACTAATATCGTCAGGCCCCCTCTTGCGAATACCGATTTTTCTCTGCCTTTTGTGCTGAACAAGGACGCGTCACACTATGCAACCGGTGCAGTCCTATGCCAGAAACCCTCAACACAAGCTGATACTCTGAAGCCTGCTGAAATCAATTACTCCACCAGAGAAAAGTAAGCTCTGGCCGCCTTAAAAGCTCTTCAATATTTTCGTACTTACCTGGAAGGAGCAAAATTCAAGCTTTTCACTGAACATCAAGCACTGACTCAACTTCTGAGCTTGGCACAACCAAGGGGCCGCATTGCCAGATGGGTCAACTATCTGCAACAGTTTGATTTCATAATCTCGCATCATCCTGGCCCGCTTCTCACTGATGCTGATGCGCTATCTAGATTACTTGTACACGAATCAAGCGAGAATCCAGAAGTAATCAATCATACCAATCTGTAGGAAGGTACAGAAGATCTCCAGTTCATCAAAGGTAATTATCATGTGCCGCCAACTATGGTTCAAAGGATTCTTCATTTGTACCACGACACTCGTGGCTCGGGCGGTCATGATGGCTTCTGGCGCACATATACGAAATTGCTCATGAGATTCACATGGCCTGGCATGAAAAACAACATCAGCAATTACATACGCACTTGCCACCTCTGCCAGATGGACAAAGTTAAATTGAAGCAGTCGGCAGACTTTATGACAAACCCTGAATATTCAAGCATCCCATTCGAAGTAACATATTTGGACTTCGTGGAGCTCAAGAAGAAGGGGGAAGGAGTCAAACGACCATAAGCTTTCCTGCTTTCCATAGATGAGTGCACAAGGATGATTGCGGCTAAAGCTGGTAAAAAAGGCCCAAACAGCATTATCGATCTGCTCAAGGCTGAATGTTTTAAGCACACAAACACGATGGGCTGCTACAACGGGCCGGCTTTCGGGAATGTGAAGTTATCAAAGTGGGCACAACAGCACGGGATAACGATCAAGTATTCTTCTCCGGCCCTACCACCCGGCAGCAAACGGCCTAGCGGAACGAGTCATACGAGACGTCGAACAGTTTCTGAAGATGTATCCAGACTTTGCAGGTGACTGGAAGTGCTGCCTCGAGGCCACTGTGAAAGATCACAACAGATCCTACACCACTGGTTTAGGCTGCAGTCCTCATTTTGCCACTTCGGGCACAGCGCCCATACTATCGGGAGATCGTGTGCTAGGCCTCTTAGAAACCTCCAACTCAATCAAGTCAAGAAAACTAAAAGAACACGAGGTCTACAAACGCCGCATGAAGAGA
>NC_051164.1:42870784-42959891 GCF_013339745.2 Dermacentor silvarum | reverse complement strand
TAAAAGTAATAAGGACACATAACAGACAAGGAACCGAGTAACGCAAAACAAATGAGTGAGAACAATTCAAAGTCTCCATATTTTAATTTAAACTGAATATTCAAACTTTTTGAAAAAATCTCAGTAAGCGGTCAGTGAATTCAGTAAAGACTTAATGTTATACGAAATTCTTCCTGTATTCTTTACTGGAAAGCAGGCAGCGACCCATTCGTGGTAGAAATTTCATTGAAAAATGTGATTGTGGAATGCATGCGAGAACGGGCTTGCTTCAGACAACACGCACGTGTGAAAAGTGAACCTTTGGCTCCAATAGCAGTGAGTGATACGGTTGGTATCGGTGTCTTCACAAACCATTACATACACTTCAGAAATGCGTGAGCTCTGCTGCCCCAATACGCAAAGAATGAGTTGAAGGAACGATGTGTGTTCGAGTGAGTACAGCGTTTTCGGGAAGCCGTGAAGACTTCAAGGACGATGAAAGATCAGGGCGATCGCCACCTTGTGCGAAAATATAAACATTGATTGATCGCGTGTGTATGTTCAGGACCACCCTCGTGACCACCCAATGACTGTTAGATTTATATCACAGGCACTTCGTTTGTGAAAGTCATCTGTGCACCCGATGTTGACTGAAATTGTTTAAAGGAAATATTTAGCCAAGACGGTGCCGAAATTGCTGAAGCAAGGGTTGCGACGAAAATATTCTTGTACTGCTTGGAAAACTTTAGGTTCTTGCGAAGGGTCATCACGGAGACAAAATGAAATTTATGAATACGTCATCACGTTGAAGTTGCAGAGGGACCAGTGGAAAAGAAAGATGAGCCAGGGTCGAAACTATCGTGGCAGAACAAAGCGAAATTCTTCTACTGGAATCTGTACCTGGAGGTCAAATTGTCGATGAAGATTCTACGTGAAGGTCGTGAAGCTTCTGATATATTCTGTGCGTCACGTCGACAAAGCTTGCCGAAACAGGAGCGCCTGAATCTCGGTGGTGGTGGTGGTGGTGGTGATGATGATGTTGAAGCAGGCGGGTTAGCCTGGCATACATAGCCGGCAATTGTTCCGCTGATCCTCCTTCGAGTTGATATCAGGGGTGTGTCACCAAGTGTCTATGAGCCCCGTGTCTCGCAGGAAGGCCAACAGCAGTCGTGCGCTCTATTCCTGGTTATCGCAGGTCCTCCGGGGAAAACGACGTCTTCAAATGTCCTGTGCGTAAGACCGCTCTTTTGTAGGCTGTCGATCATCGCTTTTCTTTCTTTGTCAAACTGCGGGCCTATCCAATGTAATGTTTCGATGTCGCCAATGTCACCACCCGAAAGACACAGAATGGGGAAGCGCGAAGCCCAGTCTTGAATAACCAAGCTGTGGTGTACGCGGAGTCGGTCCTGATGCGGTATAAAAGCGTCGCTTCTTCGCGGGTAAATCCATGAGTCACGCAGGCTTCGTGGGGATTCTTGTGCGATCTCCCTAAAGTGAAGGCGGATTACACCCTTAGGGTTCTGAAGAGCTTTTGGAGCTTTCACTTTTGGGACAACATGTCAGCGATAGGCGTGCAAGGGCGTCAGCTTTCTCGTTTCCATCAATTCCTATGTGTGATGGTATCACTGGAATCTTATATTAAATCCTTTGCTTGTTAGATCGTTAATCAGTGCCAGAGATTGCCTTGTAAATTTCTCTAGAGGTAGGCCACGATGCAATCTCTGTAACGCTGACTTGGAATCCGTCAGCACCACGACATCTCGTGCAGAGAAGGCCCGTAGTTTCCGCAAAGCCGCGGTGATTGCGGCGCTTTCTACTGTTGTAGAGGAAACTACGCGATCCAGTCGGCCAGACCATGACACATCAAGGGATGGTATGCAGAATTGCCGCTGCACAGCTATCTGTTTGTGCGCACACCAAGCCGTCTGTGTAAACTTGTAAGTGGCGTTGAAATGACGTGCTCCAAGTGTTTCCAGCACAATAAACTTTGCTTTCTGCAGTGAAATGGTGCGTTTGCCGGTAGGTGGGGTACACTGAGGCTGCATGGTAACGTCCGAAAAAGACCATGGCGGGTCAAGGCGACTGCGTTTAGGCATTACAATCCTAAACATGGAAAGTGTTCAGCGCCGCATGGAAATGTGAGCGAGTTCTTGGTCTTAGCCGCCGGAAGAAGCGCCGTGCCTGCGCGGGACTCGCCCAGCCTTAATAGCTGCGTCAGCAACGCCTGAGATGCCAAGAGACGGAAGTGGAAGAGATTCTGCCTCCTTAGTGACTTTCCTTGTTTGAAGCCGTCTGTGGAACTCCCATCGCCAAGCGCAGTCCCTTCTGTGCACAGCCTCCAAGCGCTCGAATTGACTCGATGACCGGGGAATATCAGAGGGAGCTGATAGAGAATGCGGGCTCTGTTATCAGTGCCGCATTCAGTTAAGCATGGACATAGGATTGTTTCCCCAACGTACACTGCCAATCGACGAAGTGCGTGACTCTTTGCACTGATGCAGCCACAACACTTTCGACCGCACGACGCCATAGTAGCTTGCTGTCGATGGTGACGCCCAGGAATCGAACATGAGTTGCAACGAAGAATTGCATGCCCTCTGAGTATTCAGCGGTCAGGCGTGTTGACTTGCGTCTCACTCCCGGGCAAAAGCATGAAGGCAGAATTTTTTCCGCTGATAAAGATAGGCCAAGCATCCGATAAGTGGCGTTCGATGGCGGAGATTGCACCCTGGGCGATCCGGGAACCCAACCGTCGGTGCCAGCTTGGGTCTAGCACCCTTGTGAGGCGGCGGGTGGCGCAGCACCCGTCGGTCTCCGATACGGAAGGTACCTTTTCGATGTCGACGACGTGATGGACAGTTCTGACCAGTAAGGTTACCAGAACAGACCGATAATAACGATAATTGTACGCAGAGCTATTCAGACAGGCTAGCAGCAGCTTCGTCGTCTTCTTTTCCGCTGAATCTCCACCACGATAGCCCATGCCCCTATACGCATCTCACATTGATATTTTGTGAGGTTTTGCCGCACAATTCACATCACTGCGCAGGAACACCCTCCCTACTTTGCCGGATTTATCCGCTTGCGACTTGTGCTCCAAGGGCGGCATTTAGGTGTTGTGCCGGCAATTCAAAGCAAGCTACATCGTTGCTTAAGCGCCTTAGCTGACGAGGATTTCAAGGGTGCTTGCAGGATTGGAAAAATAGGAGGCACGAGTATATTTTATCTAACGGGCAGTATTTTGAAGATGACCCCATTGGTGTACCTGAAAGTTTCTCAAATGTTTTTTTTTTCACTTTTTTAACGTGCATACTCGAACATTTCGGCGTCATATCTCTGGTGTCTTTAATGTTACGCGAGACATTGAATACACTGTGAACCAAAGTGGAACGACGTACTGCGATCAATGTTGTTTTCACAGGCTACAGTGCCCAGTGAGTCGAAAAAACAACTCATGCTCAGGGCTCATTCGAACTCCGACTCGCAAATATTCTACTCAGCCGGGCTCATTCAGACTCAAGCTCACCAAAATTACATACACCCGGGCTCATTAAAACTCACGGATAGATCTGAGTGAGGCTGAGTCAGTCGACTCACGGGTGAGTTTGCCGACCAGTGTGTCGCTGTGGCGCGCACATTTAATTTATTTCGTTATAGTGTAAGCTAACTTAAACTATAGCGCCCATTGCGCGCTGAGTACCTAATACAGCAAGATTTGGCAAAGATGCAGGCCTGTGTGGCAGGAGTTACCTTTACATCGGACGTTCTGTTCTGTACAGCCTGCAATCGAGTCCTATAGACACACCCATGCTAGTTCCGTTATTTAAAAGGGTTGAAAGTTACAACCTGTTAATTATTTTTTGCTTCTCTGAATTGGCGCGCCTGTTAGATTGCGGATTTGTCGCGCAATTTTGTTGCTTGCTGTATAGTTCGACGTACATGAATTACTCCACGGTGACGTTGCACTGCACCTGAAAAGCAGCTACCGAGGTTGCGTTTCTCATAGTTTAGGTCCTTTGTTTCGCAGTTGCATCAACTTGCACAGACGGCCTGGTATCTTACCACGAACTGCAAACTTGAGCAACACTAAACATTAGTTGCAGTTATAAATAAAGATATTTACTTGTTTATTACATACGTTTCTGGTCTGTGGATCTAATGGGGGTAGGGGGGGGGGGGGGGCTTTTTTCTTTCTTTCACTATCATTGTCATGTGGAGCATCGCCTGCGTCACACGTGACGCCAAGCAGCACCGGAAAGAATGTAGGTGTTTCAATGCTATAGCATTCTCGTGAACAATTGGATCGCTACTGCAGCTCAGGCGACCACGTACAGCGTCAAAACAGAACAGAAAGTTGAGCAAAATTGTTGCGCGAGCATATGTAAAGCGCCCGCAGTTTTTATCGCATAAAGGGCAGCCTTGGTTGCACAAAAAATATAGCAGCATCACGAGTGTCACAACTGAGTTGAGGTTCTTTGATGTTATTTGAGTCCTGCCTTTCGCGTGGGAATCGTTTGAACACTACCGCAGGCTTTGAGCCTTTGTCCAACGCTTCCCCTCTCACGTGGCGTAGCGTCGACAGTGCCTTCTGAACCTTTTGTTCAACAAGTTCGGAACGGTTCCTCTATTAAGTATCGGTTCGGTTGCAAGATGGCGGGAGAATATTGCTTCGGCTCCGTTCCGGTTCAGCTGAATAACGGTTCCGTTCCGGTTCGACACCCTAGGTTTACCGCAACGATTTTTTCAAATTTGTTCATTACTAGAGGAGGGGAGTTAAATGGAGATGTTGTCTTGTCACACTGATAGAATGTGTGCTTCACTACCTGCTGCTACTAGCTTCCGCAAGCGAAATTCATTCCCAACCATGTCTCTCTTTATTTCCTCATTCTGTCCCCCTCCACCCCTTCCCCCAAGACGCTGAGCCATGCTTCCTACATAAGGGCTGAAGAATATAGCGCCCTCTTGCTCTTCAGTCACACATTCTATACTTCCCTGCTATCTCCCATACCTTAGCCGAGGACCGCGTCACATTTGCGTCACAATACCCGCCTCCCTTTGCTCTCCCCTCTATGAGGAGAGGCGCCACTACCAGTCGTGGTTTCGCAGGTTCGTAGTGGATCATTTACCGAAGCCACGAGCCATAATCGGTGACGATACAGGCAGTGTATCCAACGTGGAGGTGTTTACGCGTGTGACCTTGATTCTGCGGCACGAACGAGGCCGTCTCGAGAGAAAGGGCCATGGTGGTATGAGCATGTCTGTATCGGCGCACTGGCTATCGATTGAAATTTCAGCTGATGTTTTGCAGACGCGATCGCCATCGCGTCATCTAGTCACTGAGTTGTCTGTTTGCATCGCCCAAGCCTAGGAGGTGCCCTTTAACCATGTTATGCCTAAACACATGCAAGGAAAACTGGAACAAATTCTTCAGCTTCATTTCTGGCGACGTACAAGACATTTTTACATAAAGCAATTGTATGTTTTACGAGGTATAGCTTAATTACCCTTAGTTTAGTATATACTCAATTTGTGATTCGTTCGTGGAACTATGCACAGCTGAAACTTCTCTCCAGTACATAAAATGAGCGCAGCTTGCACTAATGGCGCAACGCCGGAGCAAACAGCGGAGCTTGTGATCGACGTAGCTTATTGCGACGACACTGAATAGTCAAACGCTGACTCTCGCGTTCTTGTTCTCCAAACTGGGAATCTTCAACTCGACGACGCCTCTTCTCGGCTGCAGCTTCGGCACCGTATTTCGGATCGGCTCGCCGCCGACGCAAACATTCTCGCTTGGCCGCACGACGTCCTTCAAGACGCGGCCTGGCGAAGCGTTGACATGTCTAGGCGAAGGGAGGCACATGTGGTTGCTACGTGAAACCAAGTCACGTCATGGCTAAACAAAGCAGGTGTGCTTTCGTAGCAGCTCGGCGCAGCCGTACGGAGCGGCGGCGGAGCGAGGTGCGGCTGTGGCAAGTTGTTTCTAGGCAACGCGCGGTGACGTCATCGCCAGGCGCAGTTTCTGGTCTACTCTATACGTTCCAAACTCCGGCTTAAACAGCTCGGCTGTTAAAGAAAATTGGGCTACAATCCACTGTGCAGTTGGCTAGGCAGCGAATCTGTGGTATCAATCGATCCGATAAAGCAATGTGACGTAGCCTTGAACGATCGACCAATGCATTACATGAAATAACTGACAGTACAACAATTAAATTCCCTGTACCTAACTGAAAGGCGCAGTGTAAAAGGCGTCATAAGTGTGTGTGGCTTCTTAGGAACGGAACCGCTCCCTCCTACCCAGCCTGAGCATGACGCCATCGTGCATATTGACGTTGCTCTTCCCCTCGCCGCTAACCCCGTTCACGCTCCGGTAGTCGAAACTATGCGTGGCCTTCCAATAGCGCTATCACAGTACAAATCAAATTAGTTGCAAGGCGTGTTCTTTTTCATATGAAACTGTAGTGACGTCACTTCCTGCTTCGTGGCTACAGTTGCCGCTTCCCGGCAACTGCAGCTTATGCAAGCATAATCTTTACATCGAGAAACGCATGCGGCGAACGCTACCTGCTTGGCATTGTTCGAACGCGCCTTATCATAAATCATGGGGTTATGACACGTGTATTGTGCTTTTCTATCTTGCAACCAATACAAGGGTGCATCTTGCATGCGTAATTCCAATGGATATGGACACTTTTCGCTTCAATTAGGGGAATGGGTTTCTCTCAACTATTTTATCCATGGAGACGAAAAAATCCCGGGTTCCTAGTGATATACAGCTTTGTTGTAAAACACAAGCTTGGGCTTTGCATGACGTTTCCCATGCTTAAGTGAGCAATGCGGCGACATCGAACTCGGCTCATTCTATATGATACGTTGGGCCTTGCAGGGTTATTTAGGTTGCACTGTAGGCATCTGATACTGGCTACAGCCAGCATCGGATGAAAGCTCTATACAGCGGAAGCTTCAGACGTGCGTGGCAGCAGTTCGCAAGTCAATTGGTCAATATCGCTTTAGTGGTACCCGTATAGGTAGGCACAATAAGCAGAACTCAATAACACTCACAACGTATGTCTTGCTCAGGGCTCACTCGAACTGCGTCTCACAACTACTCAGCTGAGCTCATTCGGACTCAAACTCACCAAAATTTCATTCAGCCGGGCTCACTAAAACCCGCACGTCGGTCTGAGTGAGTCGATTCACGAGTGAGTTCGGCGACCCATCTGGAAGGTGAAATGAACTTTATTTGGTCCTCAATAACGCCAATCAGACACCCCCCGAAGAGGGGACCCCCCGAAGAGACACCCGCCAAAGAGGGAGCCTTGGACAATTAGTGCAGGCAGCGCTATTTATTTATTTCTTCTTTTTTAAATACGATAGTCTCTCTTGGGCTACCCAAACGGGATAAACTAGGCTCCCTAGGAAAAACATTGTCTGTAGGTTTGTTTGCCACTCGATTCAACCTCCCGGCCAAAACAGATTGAACCGCCCGGCCAAAACCAACCAAGCTACTAGCACTGGTGGTACGGGGTCATTCACGTCAACATTATACAGCGCAAAGGAAACCCCAGGCCTATTTGAGGCAAAATATATGTACATAACAGTGATCCGTAGCGTTCATCTAATTAAGAGTACACATTGGACTGGTTTTTACGTTAGTAAATAAAACATGAACGCGTTAGAAATGGTGTCAAAGAGACTGAAGCCGCGGCTCTGTGGCCTGCTTTAAGCAAACAGTAATGAAAGGTCCCAACAGATAGCGCGAGAGCAGGGCGAACTGGGGAAATTTGAATTGAATTCAGCAAAACCACCATTGCATTCATCATGGGAGGAGTGAGAGGGAAGGGGAAGAGCGTGAGGGGTGGGAGGAGGGAGGGTGTTACGTATCAGGGGTGGCAAAATAGTATCGTCTTTCGACGTCATTTGCAGCGAAGCATGCAGATATGCACCCAATTTTTTTTTTACATGCCAAACGACGATATGATTATTACGGACGCCTTAGCAGCGGGCCACACGATAATTATTACCGCCTGGGGTTCTTTTAACGTGCGCTTATAAATCTAAGCACAGGAGCGTCTTCGTTCTTGTCGAAATGCGGCCGCCGTGGCCATGATCGAAGCCGTGACCTCGAGCTCAGCAGCGCAACGCCCTAGCCTCTGGCCTACCCTGGCGGGAGATAGAAGGGGTACTCACATATGTAGGATATATGTTCACAATCTAGAAGGCCTCGACGACTTGGCGCGTTGGCGTGTCTGCGTTCCGCATCAGGAACAAGCTGTGGTCGAAGGCGGGGACGTATCCGCTTGAAGTGCATGTTGCTGCCATCCGAAAATTTCGTGGTGTACGTTAAGCCTGTTTCACGCGGTGCGATTTTGCTTGGCGATGCCCCCTTTGGCACTGCGCAGGAGCGGCAAACGTGCCGTCAGCCCCTTTGTTCATGCGATTTATCGATATTTACTAGCGCTGAACTGTCCTGCGAAATGACGCATGCGGCCCGGACGGGGAGCCAATAAGAACGCGCACCGTTGGACACGTCACTGTGACCGGCCCGCTTATTTCTTCATTTTTTGTATTGTTTTGTTTTGATAGAGTTGCGAGTGGGAACACGAGAGAAACGTTTCACAAAAGCGTATTTTCTTTAGTTTGCTTTACTTTTTTTTTCACCGAGGCGGACTGAATAAGCTCCCTGCATCAAGAATAATTTAATCTTCCACTAGGTGTACTGACAAATGAGAGAATCGCAGATGCGTAGCGATTCGCGCATGGTGGAAGAGTTCGATTGTGCCGAAAACGCAGCTGCGAAAAACCCCGCACGACATCCCTGAGGGTGGAACAGGAATTAGCCGTACTATCGCAATTCATCGTTAGTACACAGAATCCAATCCAGAATCGTTAGTACACAGGCCCCTTTATTCAACACAGCATCGGCCACTCGAGAGGGGTACAGTATAGACAACGCATGACTGGCACTCAGTGCACCCTTCCCACGTTGAACAGCATATTCCTGCATTCGCTCCTGGTTCACTCGCTGCTATTCCCACGGCGGTAAAGGCCTCCCAGCGTTTCAGGGCTTAGAACACAACTCGCACACCAGGCTCTGGCTTCAGTGTTTTCAAGCTTATGTAGGCTCCTTGAACGCAAATGACGGCCGTCGGCTAAATTGTATAGGCCTACATTATTCGATGGAGCAGCACTCTGAATCTCTGCTGTCGTATTTTTTTGTCCGTCAGGTTTGCCAAACTTTTAGGAAACATTGCTCATATGTTACCACATTAATCAAACAGATAATGAAACCACGGAAAGCAAAGAAGAAATTAACAGTTCTGTTTGTTTCCAGTGAGTGAGTGAGTGAGTGAGTGAGTGAGTGAGTGAGTGAGTGAGTGAGTGAGTGAGTGAGTGAGTGAGTGAATGAGTGAACTTTATTCGGTCTACGATAGACGCGAGTAAACTCGACGTCACCTGGCTAGGCCCACTCGGGGACCATCAGGTCAAACCTGAGGGCCCACTCGCGGGCCTTCTGGACTGCCATGATTTGAGAGGTCTGATCCTGGGCCTTAATAAGCGTCATCATTTCCTCTTGGGTGAAAGGGGGACCAGCAGAGGCGCAGCCCCACAGCACATGCTCGAAGTGCAGAAATAACGAAAAACAGCCGCTTGGAACAGTCCCTCGTCGTCATTCCGACGTCACCAGTCCCGTTCGCCACCAGCTCGTCGGCTATCATCCCTCTCACCGCAGGGTCGTCGCCCACCGTCCCCGATGCAGCCCCGACGCCAGTCTCCGGAAAACTAAGCGATGCAGCTCCCGGAGGTGACGCTGTATTGACGACTCGACCGCAAAACTCCCTCATAACTTTGACGACCAACCAGAATTTGATGGACGTTGTTGTCGATGGCGTCAGTTTCCCAGCACTCATTGACACTGGCACGCACACATCCGTAATGAGTGCCCAATTGCGCCGACGGCTGAACAAGGTCCTCACACCCGCTAAATCACGAAGCCTCCACGTCGCCGATGGCGGAACGCCTACCGTGCTTGGTATGTGCACTAGAGGCGATTTTTGCACAGACCGATTTTTGGAATGCCCGCCCGACGTTTGGCTGCCCGTGCGATCCTGACCAAAATGTTTATGGCGAGACCCGGGCACGGCCGCCCGGAAATAATCTACGTCACCCGCCAAGCCCGGCCCGCCACCCGTTTACCTTAGGCCCGAGCCCGGCCCGAGCCCGGCTCGAAACCGTCATGAACTCGGCCCGAGACCTCAAAAGATCACTGAGCGGCAATAAAAAAAATTAAATACAGAAGAAAATAGAAGGAATTTATTCCTAAGGCATAAATACATGTCATATGCAATTATGAACACCATTTCAGCGGTCTGAACGCAAATACCAGCGCGCGAAGTAGTACCAATGACCCTGGCGAGCAGTATCGCCAGCAGTTTCCAACGGCGCGAACTTGATGCGGACCAATCCACTTCTATCGCAGCGCCGCCCCAGTATTTTTCCACGTCGGGGGCCACACTGCAAAGCATGCGCCGCCCCAGCCGCTCGTCCCACTCAACCGTATTCTAGTACACTATAGCCGAAGCGCAGTCACGACCGGTCTTGAGCGGAGCGCATAGATGGAGTAAATGGAGAAAGAAAGCTTCTCGTTCCTCCAAGGTGCAGCGTAATGCGCTGTTGCGAGGCGGCCGGTTGAGAACATGTGTGCAATCAATGGATGGACGCAGTGTCATATTCAGCCGCGTGACGAATTATCTTATCTTACCAGTCATTGTTTTACCAATTCGCCTTTGAAGAATCAGCAAGTCGGGAACGCACTTGCGCCGCGCCGAAAGCATTAATTACATTGCTTTAGGCAAGTAGTACAATAGCATGCTTTGGTTTGAGGCGACTTCTGTCTTTCTGGACTTTTACATTCTGTTCAAACAGCGCAAAATACGACGGATGAAGAAAAGGGACAAAGGAGTAGCACTGCTAGCTTCCAGCTGCGCCGGGGCAACAGGTTTTTCAGAGTTGATACGCGCGAGGATAACTCGCTGCACGTTACATGCACACCATCAGAAAGTTCGAGCCCGGCCCGGACCCGCCTCAAAATACCCGAACCAGGCCCAGGCCCGGGTCAAAAAGCACATGCCGTGCCCGAGCCCGGCCCGAGCCCATGAAACAACGGCCCTATATACACGGCCCGGCCCGGCCCAGCCCAGCCCACGTTCCGAGCCGCGCACGGGCTTTTCGATAAGCCCGAGCCCGTGCAGTGCTGTAATGTGAACTGCTCGCATCGGCCTCGCGGGGCGCCTAACCACTGTGTTATTCGCCGTTTTGGAACAATGCCCTTACTACTTTATACTCGGCTGCGACTTTTTATGGTCCCATTCAGCCCTCTTTGACTGCGCGTCTAGTGTCATTAGATTGAGGTACCCCAGGGCTGCTACAGTCCAGCAGTCACACAGCCACGGTTATTCTCTGCCGAAAACATCCGCCTGTCGCCTGAAGTCGCTATGTACGTAACTGTATTGTCGTTTCCATCTGTTCTTGACGACAGCGTCTACGTGCTATGTTCCACCACTCACATACTTCTTGAAAGGAATTTGGCCACGCACCATACCGTGCTCACTGTTGCAGGAAATCAGACTTCGCTCCCTCTCCTCAATTTTATTTGCTCGGCTCAAATTGTTCACAGAGGCTTGTCTTTGGGCGGCATCTTGCCTGTCAACCATTGGGGAATTTTGGCTTTTGACGAAGCAATTCCGTCGCCCGCTACGGGAACCTCTTATTCAGCGACTCTAGTCACATACGAACTTAGCAAGATTATTGCACTTGATTCACCGCATCGATTACCGGCATCTCAACAAAATCACGCGCAAGGATGTCTGCCCTTTCCCACGCACTGACTCTTTGGACTGCTTCATCATCATCACCATCATCATTAGCCTATATTTATGTCCACGGCAGGACGAAGGACTCTCCCTGTGATCTCCAATTACCCCTGTGTCTAACACTGCTTCGACTGCCTACACGGAGCCCAGTTTTTCTCGTCCATAGACCTTCGATCAGGCTATTGCCAAACCTCGGTAGGTGACGTAACTGATTCGTAACACCTGACGGCCTCTACTAATTCAAGGTTATGCCGTTTGGCTTTTGTAATGCCCCGGCAACCTTCGAAAAAATATTTGACTCCTTACTCTGTGGCTATAAATGGCCTACATGTCTGTGTTATCTCTACACATGTGATTTTCCTTACAACAACTTTTTCGACTGTTCTAACGCGTCTGTCGGCCATTCTGGCTGTTTTTTGACGCACCGGCTTGCAATTGAACTCATCCAAGTACCACTTTGTACTTCGCCAAATTACCGTTTTTGGCCATCTCGTCCGTGCCGCTGGCATCGAACCCGACCATGACAAGATTCGCGCTGTCCATAACTTCCCTGGTCCGTCTTCTGACGCAGAAAAAAAGAAGCTTTGTGGGACTATGCTCATATTTCCGTCGTTTTACCAACAACTTCGGCGACCACCGCTCGCCCACCGCTCGCCCAGTCACCGAGTTACTTAAAAGGACGTTGCATTCACATGGGCTCTGCTCAAACAAAAGCCTTCTCTGCCCTCGTCGGCTCGCTACCGGCTCCCCCATTGCTGGCTCATTATGATCCATTTACCACCACTGAAATTCACACGGATGCCAGTGGCCATGTAATTGGGCCTATACTCGTCAATCGCAGCTTAACGCAGAGCTCGTAATTGCAAGCGCCAGCCGCCTCCTGTCACCCATGGTGAAGAAGAAATAAACTTTATTGAAAGAGCCGGCAGTTTGGTTTTAGTGGCCTGAAGTGTCGGCTCAAAGTCCTTAGACTCGGGCGGCATCTTAGAGAAATTTTTCAATCACTGAACGGGATTGCCTGGCATTGGTTTGGGCAGTAGCTAAATTCCGCGCCTACTTGAACGGCGGCACATCTTCCGTGGTTGGCGATCACCACGCATTGCGCTGGCTCTCGTCAATTAAAAGACCCCACTGGACGATCAGGCAGATGGGCGCTACGGCTCAAAGAATATTCATTTGCTGTCTTATACAAGCCAGGCCGCTTGCACAAGGATGCCGACTGCCTCTCCCGTCATCTTGTCGAGCGCCCTGAAAATGATGCGCATGATAACGACGCTTGCATCCTGGCAATTTCTGATCTGCGTGACATTCGCACTCAAAAACAGCGTGATGATGGCCTACGTCTTCTCATCGATCAACTCAATTCTGGAAAATTTGACGGCCACCCTGCGCATGTTCGTACTTCACGACGACATTCTCTAGTGTCCCAGCTTACGCCCTCAAGGGCGCGAATTTTTACTCGTTGTACCCTTTGCCGAAGGCGAAATCGGGCAATAAGTGGGTCATTGTCGCTACTGACTACGCGACTCGTTACGCTATCACGTGAGCTCTGCCCACATGCTGATCAACTGAGGTGGCGGATTTCCTGTTACAGGACGCCATCCTCCATCACGGCGCACACCGGAAACTCCTCACTGATCGCGGCCGCGCCTTTTTGTCCCGAGTTATTGACGACTTATTTCATTCCTGTTTGGCCAACCAGAAGGTTTCCACCGCCTACCACCCGCATACAAACGGATTAACGGAGTGGTTCAATCGCACGTTGACATAAATGCTGTCTATGTACGTTTCTGATGACCGCAATGATGAGGACAACGCGTGGCCCTTCGTGACCCTCGCTTACAATTCGTCCCGTCACGAGACCGCTGGCTTTTCTCCCTTTTACCTTGTGTTCCGCCGCCACCTATATAATTTGCCTTTTGACACACTGCTTCCTGCCTCGACGTACACTCCCACTGAATATGCCCAGGACGTCTTCGACCGGGCTCAGACGGCGCCCCAGATTGCCGGCTCCCGGCTCACCGAGTCTCAGGCCGCGCAGAAGATCCGGTATGACAGCCGACATTGAGGCATTCAGTTTGTCCCTGGCTCCGTTCTCCTCATTAGACGCAGTACGCTGAGTCATCGTGCCGGGTGTTGAGTATCTTTCCAGTGCGCCCAGAGTGAATGTACTTTAATCTAATCCTCGTGATTACACTAGCCTTAAAATTAACCGCATTGTTCAGCCCGCGAAAACACGCAAAATTGCCTCGCTACTGGCCACTCCAGACACTTTCCGTGTAATCGCTGACGTCAGTTTCACGCTCGGAAGAAAACGTTTATGTAGCACGTATATACTGAACAGAAAGCTTTATCGGTATTTTCCCATGCTGCTCTAGAACTTTCTCATTTACACTTTTCATCTCATTATAATATTGGAGGAGTTGAATAATTAAGACTAATTATGTAATTAGGCGGAATGCAATAAATTATCTATCTCGAAGTGACGGCAAACAACGTTACCTTGGTTCTGTCCAGCTACGTGGCACATGCATATTTTTTAATCTTGGTTCAAGATAGTTGAGACAGCCCGATAGCCCAAGCAAGGAAAGTCTAAACGTGCCTTCAGCAATCCGGTCTCGCTACATTGCTCGAATGCTAATCACTTTACCGCCGACAGTCATCTTTCCATTTTGGCACTTCTAATGGCAACGCATTAATAACTAACTAACTAACTAACTAACTAACTAACTAACTAACTAACTAAAACATTGTCAGTGTCACCCGAAGTGCGAAGCGCTGTTTGCGATAGCAAAGATTTAACGGTTCGATTGAACTCCGGTGTTTAAACTACACGCGGGTCAAACTAACGCAGACGCCACATACGAAAGTTTGCCAACCTTTCGGGCGCCCTTAAAAGCTGTGAGTATTTTGTTTGCGGGCCGACATTCCCAAAATTTTGAGGGATAATTTAGTCAAGAACGTAACACCTGGTTTGAGCAACCTGGTGGTTGGATAGTATAGCATTCATATACGTCCTATACGGCATGCATAAACACATAGCATACATATAACTAAATATACGTGAAACCCCACGGCAACGCCGACGGCGACGACGACGGCGAAAATTCGCCCCGAGTGGCTATGTAATTGCAATCGCAATAAAAATTTGAAGACTGAAAAGGGGAAAGGAAGTACGGCTGATGCAGCAGCCAGCGGCAGCGCCATCAACAGGAGATAGAGAGAGAGAGAGAGAATTATCTTTATTGAAAATGATGGCTCAATGGCCTAAATAGGGGTAAGACTCAGTGTGGATCAATAAATAAACAAAATAAAGGCACACAACAAAAGGCAGGGAACCCAGGTAACAAAAAACAAAAGATAGACGAAGCAATTTGAAGTCTTCATATATTAATTTAAATTGGAAATTCAAACTTTTTGAAAAATCTTAGCAAGAGGTCACTGTATTCAGATAAAAGGCTTAATCTTTATACTACATTCTTCCTGTATTCTTTACTGACAAGGCAGCGACGCATTCGTGGTAGAAATTTCATTGAAAAATATGATTGTGCAATGCAATCCGAAACCGGGGTTTGCTTCCGACAACATGCACGTATGAAAAGTGTGTCTTTGGTTCTAATTATTAGCGCTGATAAGGTGGGTATCGTCGTCTTCCTAAACCATTACAGACACTTGAGAAAATGCGTGAGCTCTGCGGCCCCAACTATGGAAAGGCAACTATGGAAAGGCAGTCCAGCGGGGCCCTTGAACGGCGCTGACAGAAAGAAACGCTCTGTCTCTTTTTTAGGTATGAACTCTAATTTTTGTTTCTCTTTGCTTTTTTAATCAAAGGGGCGTTGCTGGACTGCACTTTTGCTCACTTTTGCTCACTTTTGCTTGCTTTTGCTTTGTTTGCACTTTGGTTCGTTCTTTGATTTTGCTGAGACGAGTGAAATGGAAAACTCTGATTGTCTCGTGTGCATGAAGGCTCTTTCCTCCGATGGAATTACATGTGGTCTATGCCGCAATAACTACCATATCGGCAAATGCGCAGGAGTAACTAAAACTGCCTACAAAAGCATGAGCGATGCTGACGTAGAATTGTGGACGTGTCAGACTTGCAAAACGGCCGACACTCGGACTCGCAAGACGCCGCATGACCAGCAAAAGAACGATAATGATAAGGGAGCGACGAAAGAGCCTTCACTGAACGACGTCATGGCTTCAATTGAATCACTGTCGTCGAAGCTCAGCAATGTGTTAGATCGCCTAGGAAAATTGGAAAGAACCGCCGAAACGCAAATGCTGAAACATAATGACACATTGTTTAAATTGGAAGAACAACACAAAAAAATTGTAGGAATGGAGAGCTCACTTGAACATATGTCTTCACAATATGACTCGCTGTTGAAGGCGATCGAAGCGCAAAAGGAAGACATTAAAACTCTGCAGACAACAACCGTGAACTTAGGTACTAAATCAGACAGTCTGGCAGATGAGGTCGCACAGATGAAGCTAACGATTGAAAGTTTAGAAGAGTACTCCCGGAGAAGTAACATTGAAATCCACGGAATACCCCAGTCAAACAATGAAAACCTTAGAGATGTGTTGAACAATTGTGCTGACAAATTCGGTCTGACTAGGCCAATGGATGGGCAGCTAGAGGCCATTCACAGAATTAGAGTTCGGGCAGGTGTGACTCCGCCTATACTGGTCAGATTCTCGAACAGATCAATCAGAGATACATGGCTAGCCAAAAGGCTTCAGCTAAAGTCGGATAAAATCTTCATAAATGAAAACCTAACGTCATATGTGAAGAAGTTGTTGTGGATGGCAAAGAATGCCGCCAAAGAAAAAGCGTACAAGTTCGTGTGGGTGAAGAACGGGAAAGTATTTGCGCGAAAACAAGGAGCCGGAGTTATCAGAATTGAAAATGAAGCGAGTATAGACAAAATGACATAGACATGGAAGTAGAATCCAGCTCAATTAAAGACTGGGTCACTTATCGACAGAGATACACCTGCGAGGAAGAAAAAGCTCCATGCCTTGACCTGATCCATATTAACATCAGAAGCATACATAAACATTGGGACTTATTAGATCTTTATTTAGAGCCATACAAAAATGCATTAGATGTGATTATTCTGACTGAAGTGAACGTAGATGACCTCAATGTTAAATTATATCAAATGAACGATTTTGAACAATTTGCTGTATGCCGCCACGACAGAAGAGGAGGCGGCGTTATAGTATACGTCAGAAACAATTGGCTAGGCGAAAGACGGTCCATAACAATCAACGAGGCAGAGGTACTACTGTTATCAATCGAAAGTGCACATGCATCATTTATAATCTGCGCGATCTACAGGCCACCAGATAAAAATATAGGCACTTTTTTGGGGGAATTACAGCATCTTTTAACGACACTAGAGAAACGAGACAACATAATTCTCGTAGGTGACCTCAACATAGATACTTACTCTACTACGAAAAAATATGTCAGTGATTATTTGACTCTCATTTCAAGTTATGGATTAGAAAACAACATTACAGGATTTACGCGAGAAGAATTTTTGGGTCACAAACTTACGACGTCATGTATAGACCATATACTAACGCGTGTTTCAAGCATGCAACCAGTAACAAGTATCGTGAAAGAAAAGGTTGCTGACCATTACTTTATTGCTCTCACAATGTTTTGTGATGACATAACCAAGTTACGTGGAGAAACTAAACATAAGTTTGATATCTTCGATAATCAGAAGATGGATAGATTAATTAAAGAATTTAATTGGGATACCTTATTAACACTAAACCATTTACATGCTTACGATAAACTGATTGTCACATTGAAATCATTTTATGATAAATGTCGAAAGGTAATTACTATAAAAAAAGGAAAGTAGAAAAGCCATGGATCACCAATGAAATTAAAGAGTTAAGTTACGTCAAAGAAAAGCTGTGGCGCCGAAGTAAGGCCAATCAATCAGACGTACAGCTGAGAGAAGAATTCAGGCAAACAAGAAATAAACTAACGGCTACAATAAGGCTAGCAAGGAATAAATACTATAGTAACAAGCTGAATGAGTGTAAATTTAACTTGAGAAAGTCGTGGAACGTAGTAAATTCACTAACGGGCAGACAAACAAAGAGCAGCATAGACGAAGTCATAAGCAAGAATTTTCGAAGACGACAAATGGATGAAGTAGCAAACGAATTTAATAACTGCTTTGCAAATACTGTTATCAAACTTCGAGAAAATTCCCCTAGGGTGGCATACAACATAGCAATTAAGACAAATATCAGCTCTGCATACTTGAGTGAGGTAACTGATCTTGACCTTTGGGATGTAATAAGAGCATTTAACATTACTAGAATGCCAGGATATGATGGGATTAGATTTCGTGAGATACTGTTTAACTTTACTTGTTTAAAAAGTGTACTACTATATATTTATTCAGAAGTATTTCGGACGGGCCTAATTCCTAACGCAATGAAAGTATCCTTGATTAGACCAATTTACAAGAACGGGAGAAGGCAACAGTGCGAGAACTATAGACCTATAGCAATCTTGCCAGCATTGTCGTGTGTTCTGGAAAAGCTTATTCACAAAAAAATGGTTTCCTTTTGCGAAAAATTCGATCTGTTGTCTAGCTCACAATATGGTTTTCGTCGCAAGAAAAGCACAATCACATTACTAGAAGACTTTGCAGACATAGTGAATAGTGAAATAGATAAAAATAAGACGGTAATTGGGCTTTTCTTAGATCTTAAAAAAGCCTTCGATACGTTGGATCACGAAGTACTACTTGGAAAATTAGCTCAAATGGGATTCCGCGGACCATTCCTAGAGGTCTTAAAAGACTACTTCAAAAATCGACATCAGGTTGTTCGAATTCAAAATACAGAGAGCAACTTAATTCACATAAAGCATGGAGTCCCACAAGGATCCGTGTTAGGCCCACTGCTCTTTAATTTGTATGTGAATGATTTGGCCCATCTGTCGTTACACTCAAAGTTATACCAATTTGCGGATGATACTGCTTTAATACTGCCCCATGAAAATTTTATTGAGAGTGTTACTTTAATACAAGAAGATATATGCAAAATAATGACATGGTTTGAGAACAACTACATATTTGTTAACAAAGAAAAAACACAGTTAATCTGCTTCCACAGCCCGTACAAGAAAGTGGAACTGACCGAACATCTATACTTGCATAGTGAGCACTGCAATCGATGCTCCTGCCAAAGTATGCCGTATGCTACCAAAATAAAGTACCTTGGCATTATTTTCGATGAATCCTTCTCATTTGTCAATCACATACAATATGTAGCTAAAAGACTCCGAACAGTATGCGCAGTTATTTACAAAATCAGATCTGTATGTGATCCTCGCTTAAGAAAACTCACCTATAAGGCTCTGGGTGAAACTGTATTAAGATATGGCATCACGATATACGGACTGGCCTCGCCATATAGGCTAAGCGTGTTAAATAGAATAATACAGAAAATAACGCTTAACATAACATACGGAACAAACAGCAGCGCTGTTGGCCACAGCGAGCTCATGGCAGAACATGGGATATTTGATATTAAACAACTTTTTCTTTCGGTAGTACTTACGAAGCATTATTTTGATGAAACATTTAAAACAAAAAAACGTAAAAACTCGGGATTTGCGCAAGATTGAGACATTCGTTCGGGCTAAAGCGTTCACGAACTATGGTAAAAGAACGAGGGCATTTTATGTACCGTTCTACTTTAACAAAATACCACAAGTCACCAACGTATCGTCACTCCGGAAAATAAAAAATTTCATACACCACACAGTTCTGGCAAACGACTGGGAATAATAAGAGAAATCGATGGGATGGGAGTTTTTTTACAATATCATTTCGCTAACTATTGTATAAAATGGACTAGGATATTGTGTTCTTTGTGTTTATATTCGTGTCTGTTTTTGTTTCAAAACATTTCACCACTACATCTAACTGCTACATATGATGGAATGGATGGTCGTGCTGTACACACAATATTTTTTTTTGCTGAAGTATGCAATTGCTTACGTTATTGCTTGTGCAGGAACAACAATTGGAAATTAGTCGAGCGTTTGAGGATAACGGAAAAGGAGGAATGGGGAAAAGCGAAAGAAAACATGTACTATGCTTTGCTGAGAGAAACTACACAGGTCCGCATAAAAGCATCGATGCTTTCGCGGACTACGGGTTTTTGGTACATAAAGAAAATGTGTATCTATATATGGACATTTCTTTTTATCTTCCTGCTGTACATACTTTTTCCCTATTGTTTCCTTGATTGAAGCACAAACTGTGTCATTCAGGCCAAAGCACTGCCCTGTCCCGCTCAAAAGCAACTTTGCTTTGGCGGGCTGACAAATTACTCAGATTGTATATTTTATGTTCTAATAATAAAGAATGAATGAATGAATGAATGAAAGGAACGATGTGTGTTCGAGTGAGTACAGCGTTTTCGGCAAGGCCGTGAAGACTTCAAGGACGTTGAAAGGACGCTCGCCACCTTGTGCGAAGATATAAAGATTGATTGATCGCGTGTATGTTTCTGTGACCGCCCAATGACTGTTAAATTTATATCACAGGTACTTAGTTTGTGAAAGTCATCTGTTCACCGGATGTTGACTGGAATTGTGGAAAGGAAAAGTATTTTAGCCAAGATGGTGCCGAAACTACTTAAGCAAAGGTTGCAACGAAAAGATTCTTGTATTGCTTAGAAAACTTCAGATACTTGCGAAGGGCCATCACCGGCGACGAAACTGAAATTTATGAATACGTTATGACGTTGAAGTTGCAGAGTGGAAAAGAAAGAGGACCCAGTGCCGAAACTATCGTGGGAGAACGAAGCGAAAATTCTGCGCTAGGAATCTGTACCTGAAGGTCAAACTGTCAATGGAGGTTTCTGCGTGAAGGTCCTGAAGCTTCCGATATATTCTGTGCGTCACGTTCGACCAAACTTGCCGAAACAGAAACGCTGCATTCTCCACCACGACAGCGCATACACCTATACGCATTTCACATTGATAGTTCGTGAGATTCTGACACAAAATTCACACTGTGCAGGAACACCCTCCCTACTTGCCGGATTTATCCACCTGTGACTTGTGCTCCGAAGGGGACATTTAGGGCTGTGACGGCAATCCAAAGGAAACGATAACTCTGCTTAAGTGCTTAGCAGCCGAGGACTTCCAAGGGTGCTTGCAGGAATAGAAGAGGAGGTGGAACCACTATCTCTTGTCCAATGGGCAGTATTTTGAAGATGACTCTTAATATGCCCGAAAGTTTCTGAAATATTTTTACAGCAAAGCTGTTAAGGGCTGAGTCTCCGATGGTCGTGTCCACATCTAGAGAAAAACGCTAATTGGCCGTATGCTTATTGTGCGAGTGAAAGCGCGCGAGAGACGCGCGCTTTCACGGGGAGCGAACGCACGGTGGAGAGCAAACGCGACTTCTTCCGTCGCACGAAAGGCCCGGGGGGTGGGGCGGGAGGGGGGGAGGGAGGGCGATGTTTAGCTGCGGCATCAAATGCGTATCTTGCGACTGGGTGCAAGGGAAACTGGCGACTCAATCACAGTCTGAGAAGATTTAACATAAATGGCATGCGCACAACTGTTGTCTGCCTCTCTTCTGGAAGGAAGATTTAACATTGACGAAACTGCCATTTATGTTAAATCTTAAAAGCAATGCGCACTATTCTCGACGGCGCAGGCGTTTTGCCCGCGTTTGCAGCAAATGCGCGCGGCGTTGGTGACGTGTTTAGGAAGAACGTGCCAACCGTCGCCGTACACTCTATGGCAGTGAACCGTAGCGACGATAAGGCCATGGTCCCTGTGGTCACTAACTAAATGAAAACCACCAGATCATAAATATTTCTCATTCTTTATTAGTTTAATAGTTTAATATTTTTTGGTAATGGTGACTTAACTGACGAGCATTGATGTTATTGATGTCATGATCTATCAGTCATGCTAGTCATCCGTTTTGATACCCACAACTGGCGGGAAACTGCCACGTATATGGAGCCAACCACCACGCACATAGAGCGGAAATAGTGATTATCATTGTTTTTTTCTACACGGGGACACCATCCTGGGGAACTAGTCCTTAACAGCTCCACGGTAAGAAAAAAATTAAATTGTAGTGTTTTTAACAGCGGAGCTGTTTAAACTGGAAGTTCGCCCGTATAGAGTAGACCAGAAACTGCGCCTGACGATGACGTCACCGCGCGTTGCCTAGCAACCACTTGGCACAGCTGCGCCTCGCTTCGCCGTCGCTCCGCTTCGCCGCGCCGAGCTGCTATGACCGCGCACCTGCTCCGTCTAGCCATGACGTCACTTCGCGTCAACTAGCAACCACATGTGTCTCGCTTCGCCTGGACATTTCCTTGCTTCGCCAGGCCGCATCTTGAAGCGCGTCGTGCGGCCAAGCGAGCATCTGCGCATCGGCGGCGAGCCGGTGATGAAGCACATAACAAATACGGTACCGAAGCTGCAGCCGAGAAGAGCTGTCGTCGAGTCGAAGACCCCGAGTTTCGAGAACGAGAACGCGAGAGTCTGCGTTTGAGTATCCAGCGTCATCGGGATAGCGAGCCTTGCTGTAGCTTGGTCGATCACAAGCTCCGTTATTCGCTCCAGCCATGTACCACCAGTTCTACCTGCGCTATTTTTTATTTTCTTATTTTTTCTTTTTTTTTCACATGCCAAACGACGATGCGTTTATCACAGACGCCGTAGCAACGGCCCACGCATTAATTTTGACCGCCTCGGGTTCTTTTAGCGTGCGCTTATAAATCTAAGCACCGGAGCGTCCTCGTTCTTATCGAAATGCGGCCGCCATCGCCATGGAAATGCGGCCACCATGGATCAAAGCCGTGACCTCGAGCTCAGCAGCGCAACTCCATAGCCCCTGGCCTACCCCGACGGGTGATAGATGGGCTACTCACGTATGTAGGACATGTTTTCTCAATGTAGAAGGCCTCGACGACTTCACGCGTTGGCGTTCAGCATCAGGAACAAACTGTGGTCGAAGGTGGGGACGTATCAGGTTAAGTGCACGTCGCTGCCATCCGAAAATGTCATGGTGTACGTTGAGCCTTTTTCACACGGTGCGATATTGCTTGGCGAAGCACCTCCTAGCACTGCGCAAGAGCGGCAAACGTGCCGCCGCCCCCTTTTTTCGTGCGATTGCTTGACATTTAGCAGCGCTGAACTTTCCTGCGAAATGGCGCATGCAGCCCGGACGGGGAGCCAATAAGAACGCGCACCGTTAGACACGTGACTGTGACCGGCCCGCTTATTTCTTTATTTTTTGTATTGTTTTCTTTTGATAGAGTAACGAGCGGAAACACGAGAAACGTTTCATAAAAGCGTATTTTTTATAGCCAAGCTGTATACCTCTAACAACCAACGGTTCTTTCGTGTGCCCAGAAAAAAACTGATAAGGTCCCTGTTGTCACCAATTGAAGGCACAAAACAGCATATCTTCGTTGTCATATCTTCGGCACTAAGAAACCGGTCTAGCCGCACAACCGAGCGCTTGTTTTCCAAGAAAGAAAAAAAAAAACCTGCCCTGTCACGATCGGGCGCACAGAGCGAGCGGCGGTGATGAAGGTGTGTCGTGCTTCGACGTGACGTGGCAGAAACATATCATGCGCTCTGCTTGTGGAATGAACCCAGAACGGACAAGGCGTAAAATAGAAGGAAACTCGGGCTTGAGTAAATGTTGACCATAGAACTGCTTCATCGGGAAGGAAAATACAATTGTCATGTTCTTATATTCATTCGCGATCATATCTTACTGGCGAGAGTTGCTGGCGCGTAGCTTGCGGCCCCCGGTAACGCCAAGCCCGTCCCGGAACCGCTTTACAGATATGCGAATTTCGTTTCTTGATCGGTCGTTTGGGAGCGCTGAAATAGTGGCGCTATTAAAGCCCCTCTGTATAAAAGGTAGCGACACTCTCCTCCTCCGCCTTCCCTCCTCCTCGTTTCTCCGCTCTTTCGCACTCCTCTCTTGACCGTGGCGCCGCCTACACCGCTTGAGACACGTGCACTTGTTTATCTATCACCGTTGACCGCTTTTCACCGGCTAATAAATGTTAAACGTTGTCGCTCGGCGCAGGACGCGCCTGCATCTGTCGTAAGTTTCTCGAACGTTATCGATGCGTCTATCCGTTGTCTGTTGTCACCGACGCTTATGTAATCTGAGTGTCGCGAATTGTGTAGTACTTTCTGGAAGACACGCGGGAACCAGTGATTACTGTCGAACTTTCGATGACTCGTGTATAAAAGACGACGCGTTTCACCGCTCATCAGATTTCGACGATCGCCGACTGTGTTCGCCGCTATAGTTGTGCTCCTCGCCAGTCGGTAGACGCTTCTCGGGCGAAAATGGCAATGGAGCGCGATCGTAAACAAACGCTGCCAGCGCCCGGTGGCGCGACGGCCCACGTGATGCCATTAGGCCAATACCGACGCGGCATCCGCCTCGGACAGGGCGTTGCGAGGAGGTGGCGGCATTCAAAGCGTGTCGCTACTTTTTATATAGAGGAGCTTTAGGCGCTATCACGCGCTTGTTTTTGTATACCGCATATTCTTTTCTTTAATAATTCCGTTGGTGAATGTCAACAGCTTCGCTATAATCCACCTTCACAGCGTGGATTGGGCCTACATTTTTTTTTGCTTCACTTTTTTTTTCACCGAGGCGGACTGAATAAGCTCCCCGCATCAAGAATAATTTATTTTCCACTCGGTATACTGACAAATGAGAGAATCGCAGATGCGTAGCGATTCGCGCATTATGGAAGATTTCGAATGTGCGGAATGTGCAGCTGCGAAAAAACCCCGCACGACATCCCTCAAGGCGGAACAGGCATTAGCCGTACTATCGCAATCCGTCGTTAGTGCACAGAATTCAATCCAGAATCATTAGTGCACAGGCCCCTTTATTCAACACAGCATCGGCCACACGAGAGGGGTACAGTATAGACAACGTATGACTGGCACTCAGTGGACGCTTCCCACGTTGAACAACATATTCCTGCATTCGCTCCTGGTTCACTCGCTGCTATTCCCACGGCGGTAAAGGCCTCCCAGCGTTTCAGGGCTTAGAACACTACTCGCCCACCAGGCTCTGGCTTCTGTGTTCTCAAGCTTATGTAGGCGCCTTGAACGCAGATGATGGCCGTCGTCTGAATTCGATATGCCTGCATTATTCGACGGAGCAACACTCTGAATCTCTTCTGTGATTTTTTTTTTGTCCGTCATGTTTGGCAAAAACGTTTAGGAAACATTGCTCAGATGTTATCTTATTAACCAAACTGACAATGAAGCCACGGAAGCCAAAGGAGAAATTAACTGTTCTTTTTGTTTCAAGTGCAGTAATAACCAAGAAAAAAAAAACGGAAATGACGGTAAATAAAAAACAAATACAACTTACCACAGACGGGAGCTTAGCCCACATCTTCCGTACTGTACGAATGGCGATGCTTTATCATTCAGCTACGGCAGTGCCATCCTACCATCCACGTTCTTAAGTATTTGTGTACAAAACACAGCCCTGGGTGCATTATAGCTAGTGCTACTCAGGGCCATGGCGGCATGTATGGAGCATCCATCTTTTCAACCGCAGGCGTTAATATAGGCCGTGCACCCTTATTCAGCTTAGAGCGCTGGCTTACAAACATACGATTTTTTTTTTTTTTTTTTTTTTGTTCAAGCCAGCTGTAAGTGGTTGTGCGTTGCAGTGTTAGCCATGGCAACCTAAAGAAAGAAGAGGAGGAGACCGCGTGCGATTCCCGTCTCCTGCCTCTCTTCTCTCCGCGGCGCGCTGCACCAGGAGAGAGAGAGAGAGAAAAAAAAAAAGACGCATATCCACGAAGTGAATGATGATGAGTGGGCGAAGCACCGGGGATCATTCGGGCAAAACGCCGGAAGCCGGAGCTTCGCGTACATATACTCTACACACACACACACACACACACACACACACATATATATATATACATATATATATATATATATATATATATATATATATATATATAGTGTGATAGGCGCCCACGCGTCCAGCGCTAGTCACGCGCAATGTCTTGAAAGGGAAGGTACCTCCGAAAATGATCGCTCGAGAATGCCTTCCTACATGCGTAGTTAAGTTCAAGCAAGTTAAGAACTAGCAGCAACCAAGTTCATACCTAGCAGTAGCAGCCAGTAAGCTTCGCTGCGCCTAAGCTTTGCGCGACCGAGTGCAAACTTGCCTGATTTTTGATTGGCATGATGTAAGGAGATGTGGAGGAGGAGGAGGAAAGAGAAGAAAGGACAGGCAGGAAGGTCAACCCGACGCACGTCCGGTTTGCTACCCTACACGGAGGATGTGGTTTGAAAGGATGAAAATAAAGAAATGAGAGAGAGGGAAGAAAGCGCTCTCAGTATGAACACGTGTGGTTTTCCAACACTTCATGAAGTCGACTGTCCTCAGTGACCTATTGTGAACAGTAGCAATGCCCGCGTCACTTTGTAAGCCTGCGATGCGTGGGGCCATGGTCCAAGAATATTGCTGTCTGAAAATGGTCTGCTCCATAAACGGTTTGACACACTTCGAAGAATGTCGCGTTTGATGTCATAAATATTACGAAAACACAACACGTTCTCGATCGTCTCATCACAATTGCATGAGCAACAGATTGGTGTGTCGGACTTGCTCATAAGGAATGAGTAGCCTTTGGTAAAAGCCACCGCTATCCATAGGCGGCAATGTAATGTTGCATCATGGCGGGGGAAGTTCGATGGAATCTGCAGCTTCAGTGTAGGATCCAGCCGGTGGATACGACAGTTCGAGCAAACCGCGGTGTTCCATGAAGTTTCAGTCTTGGTTTGAGCGAGTCACGGCCGCTGGATAAAAAAAAAAAGTTTTTTTTTTTAATCCAGCGGCCGTGCGCGAGTAAACGGAGACCCTTCGCAGCGTCTGTCCTCGATAAGGGTATAAGAACTGTCAGGGTTCCCTTATTTTCAGACCGGGCGGCATCATCAGCAAGGTCATTGCCGACGATGCCACAGTGCCCCTGCACACATTGAAAGATGATGCCGCGTCCGTTCATGAGGGCTTGATGGAGAACCTCTCTGGTCTCAAACAGCAGTTGTTCATGGGTCTTGCGTCGTAGTGCTGACTGCAAGCACGCTCTGAAGGGCTGCCTTGGAGCCACAAAACATGACCCACTTTCGAGGTGGTGCTATTACGATGTAATTAACAGCAGCATGTAGGGCGGCAAGTTCTGTTGCCGTAGAGGTCGTTATGTGGGATGTAGGTGTTTATTTGGCCAGTTACCTGCTCTTACACGTTAAAGTTCAATCATTGAAAGTATCTTTTGAGTAATTAGTCTGTTTATCTGCAGAGAAAGTTATCTAATCTTGCTAAGGTTTACTACTTACTTCTTTGAAAATGCAGTGCAACCCTGATCAAATCGGTGACGCCACGGATAGCTCCTGCTGGTTTTCCGGCCTTCACTGACTTACCAACCCGTCGTGCTTAGTAAGACTGACGCATTCGGTATTTCTTAAGTGTAAATTACAAATTTAGATTTTTAAAAATGTGACTCTCTAGCGTCCCTTGAATGCCTGAATTACAAATTCGTTAAGGCAATGATGACATCGCCTTAAGGAATTGATCCAGTGGCACTAATAGAAAGATTGCTCAGGAGCAAGTGATCCTGTGGCACATTCGACTTGGTGTTCGCGCTCACACGTGGAACCTTGGCGGTAACGTCTTCCGAACTCTGATGAACAAGAGGAAAGACTCGCCTGTCTGAAGTGTGATAGCACGTAAGAAGCAGCCTACGCGGAACCTCTGCTTTTGGCAATGCATGGCCACAAAAAACGTCCCAAGAAGGCACTTCCTTCGAGGGCTCATCTCGCCAAATCACCTGGACGGCCTCCGGATATGTGTTTCACTATGCTCATTTGAATTCGCTGCCCTCGTATATCATGTTCTCTCTTCGTGGCACACCTGACTCAGTAGGCGGAGACCAAACTAGGCTTGGAGGCCGATATATGAATCTGATGTAAATACGTATACACTACCACCTCAAAAAAAAAAAAAAAAAGCGTTTTGTCCAAAGTGTGCATGTGTTCGTCTTTTTTATGAAGTAAAAAAAATGGAGGGGTTTTACGTGCCAAAACCATGATCTGATTATGAGAAACGCCGTAGTGGGGGACACCGGAATAATTTGTACCACCCGGGGTTCTTTAACGCGCACCTCAATCTAAGTACACGGGTGTTTTCGCACTTGGTCCCCATCGAAATGCGACCGCCGTGGCCGGGATTCGATCCCGCCACCTCGTACTTAGCAGCCCAACACCATAGCCACTAAGAAACCACGGCGGGTTTTTTTTTTTTTTTCTTGTGTTTCGAAGTAAGCAAAGAGAATTAATGTTGAAGCAGAAACGAGTAATAGTTGAAAGAGATTTATTTCACATAATAACCAGTGGCAACAGCATTAAAAGGGTGCACAAATCTTTGGCGAGGACACTTGAGCAGTGGAAGCTAAAGAAACGCTAGCTCACGAACAGAATAAGCATACATTGCTCTAAACTGCCTGGTGTCAAGTTCACGGTAAGAAAGGAACTTTCCTTCTTTTTTTTTTTTTTTTTTGACAATAGCAAAGGCTTGGAAGCACTTTTACACGCTTACGTAGTAGCATTCATGAAACGATCCGGGCCCCTGGCCACTTTTACAAATGCGTGATTGCAACTTTCCAGGCTACCACAGATACTGACACATTCAAAAAGCGGGACGCAGAAAAACATTGATCACGTGTACCACAAATCGTGAAACACAACCTCCACTTGCATATACATTGAAAACACAAATAGCAGCGACAATGTTGACTTGCACCGCGTCACTATCAGCATTGAACACGTTAGTGTCCGATGTAGTTCAGGCAAACCTTACAGCGTTCTTTCCAAATCGCAACAATTTGATAGCCGTCATGTTGTAATGAGTGGCAAGGAAATACATTTCCATCTTCTGGTATCCGTAATCGATTATTGAAAGCAAAGAAGACGTGAATTGTCGCGCGCAGTAATCCCTCAGCTGAATCACCTTAATCATTCAATACTAAATCATTTAGATTTCCCAGCCTTCGTGATGAAGCTGGCGATGTCGTCGCGCGGTGTTCGATGCTCCTAATAAACCTCCGACGGCAAGTTATGATGTGTGCAACTATTCGAATTGCGTTCAAGTGCGCGTTTTCTTCGTATACCAATGATCCTAACAGTGACTGCTCGTCCGCTCATTGTAGCGGCTCATGTTGAATTCGCGAGATACTTGTAGGCATCAAAAGTTAGGGTTCCTTTAGTGGAAGAACATGAGTGGAGAGAAAGTCTGAAATTTCTTGCCCTCTGGGGAAGTGCGCTGCTGCTGCCTAACTTATACTACATTCAAGCTTCGCCTTCTAATCTATTCGTTAAGACTAAAAGCTTCCTACTAGCTGAAAAAGTCCACACGCTCGACGTTTTATTAGCACGTTGTACAGTAAGAAGTCACAAACCCTGTACAAAGTATGCTCTTTCCTCGAGTCAAAGCATTGGCGTCGATGCCCACAGCTTTCTCGAGAACGCGAGCATCCGGTGACATTGTGCGCTTGGAATCTGCGAGACCGATCTAACTGCGTCACCTGTACACATAGCGCTATACCGTAACAAGTCCTGCCTGCACCCAAGGTGAAGGCGACACAACGTATTGTTTTTTGCTCTGGTCCCTATTTAGTTTCGGCGCGGTTGTTCTGTTTTTTTTTTCTACGCACTAGGCTCAACAATGCTTAGGAAAGGGTGTGGAGATAGGGTGCTCGCGCTGCTTTTACACTACTTCCTGAAAGAGACTAAATCGCACGGTGGAGGGACGGTGCATTGAGGTCACGAACTCCTCGACACTTCGACGTTAAGTCTTCCGGCAAAGAGGCCAATGCTGCCTTCGAGTGGCGCCCATAAGAAGCTGCTCAAGACCTCTCTGAGAGCTTCAGCCGGATTCCGGCATAGTCGAAGTCTCGAAGGGCAACGCTGGCTTGCTACAACCGTGAATGCCCTCCTTCGCGGTATACATTAGCGGGGCGTTGCCCGTCACGAGCATGGAAATCCTGCTTCGCTTGCTGCACACCCGACATGCCCGGTAGTGTGCATACATAATGACAACCTTGCTCTTTATGCGTAAGAAAGTACGATTAGACTGGCTCAAGGAGAAGTACCTAACCAAACTCCAGCTACGACCGCAATACTATGGATGCGTCCCGGCGTTGCTTAAAACGGCATCGCACTGGCCAGCTGGAATACAAAGCATCGGTGAGGCGTCTCTGGCCAGTGTAGCCTACCTAGACCCACTTTCACATACACGGATATTCTAAGCAATGCATCGTTTCTTTTTTGTTATGGACAGTATAAAACGGTTGTCGTCGCACCATTCGCAAACTGCGAGCACCGAAGAAGCGTACACGCTTTACAGTGCTTTGTGGGGCGTTTAGTGGTAGGCCGATAGCTTGTCTCGGAATTGTTCGAGCGGCCGTCAGCGCATGCGATACTTCACGCATCTGCTCGCGTAGGCGAGGGTCAGGTAGTCTACTCATTACGCGACGTGTAAAATTTGGCCGAGGAAAATAAAGTTCAAGTTATCATTGCATATACGCTTCTCCAGAAGCAGTACTTTGTTCCTACACGCTTTGGCACTTCACTCAGCCTCCGATACACAATTACTCATCTCCTTCGATGCTGCTACGTGGCAGCAGCTACCGTTATGTCATAACGAACTGTGTCCTTCATTCTGGTTTGAAACTACAACTTTTTCGCAGCTGTAAAAGCAGTGTGCGAGCGTTTGTGTGTTCTAAGCGAGCCTCAAGCGGGATCAGTGTCCACACTGCACCATACTGTCCAACTTGAAAGAGTGAAGCGTTTGGCACGTCGGTACTCTATTCTTGCACACCGGAGTACTGCAATACTAGTACAGTAATTGTTCGACTGGGAGAAACTTGCGTGAGTGCACCAACTTTTACAGTCGAAAAAAAGTGCTGGAGTAAACACGCGCCGAGCGGCGCCAAAACAAGGTGAGAGTATCCTCCGTCATCTTTGAACAGCAGAAAAGACAAGGGCGTGTGACAAACAGACACACAAAGTATACACTCAGGCCATAATATTTTTTTCCCTGTCTCGCCCAAAATGCCCTTGCACGAGGGGTTCGGTCGCGCTATCCTCCGTCTTTCTCATTACTGTACTTTCATTGCTAAAAGATAGTCCGCAAATAGCTAATTGTTACATTGCTGTCACAGGGCTACAGCTCCAGGATATCTGCGACTGCGGTCACTTGCAAATATGTGCTTGACTGTAAAAAAAAAAGCGCCAAGGAATATTAACTGCTAAAATGATCTGGCGGCCGCGAATGTTGCCCTTGTGTGCTCCAAAATATACACGTACGAATGCAAACTCACGCGCAACGAGAAGCAGTCTCGCGGCTAAGCTGGACACTACTCTTGGACTTCTCTGGCTAGCGCTTCTGCAAACGCGATCAAATATCCAAATAGAGCGCCGAGGACAACGGAAAACAATCGAGCACAAACAAGTGGCAGAATTTACATACTTCATAAAGGTTGTAGGGTGATTTTCATCGCTACAGGTTGCACGGCACCACGACCACTAAAAAATGTGTATTTCATGCTACGCAGGAGAAAACAGGACGTACGATTGAAGTGGTCTCCCTTAACTCCGTAAAGTCCTGTTTTTACTTGTTTGCGGTACTCAAAAAGGCCAGCTCACGGACTCGCCTACTTGTGTGTTAATCGAAAACACGGCGTTCGCTTCACTGCCGTTATTAATCGCCGACAAGGTGGCATGCAGTTAATTGGCTAACTGACCACGCTCAGTTCAGCCTTGTATCGCATTTGCATAACGTACGCCCAATTTCCAAACGAAGACAGAGCGTTGGAAGTAACCTTGTCGAAAGAGATGCGCCCTGTTCAGCCTTCTTTCAACGTTAAATTAATGTGTGGTGAATCGCGTCTTGTCCTATGATACAGTGTCTAATTGCATGCTCAAAGAGTACTCTCATATCACACGCACATTTTAGGGACAGCATTGAAGAGACACGTGGGCCGACTTAGGTTCAATCCTAACGGTCTTCCGCGCGCGTGCGGATATGTGGGGGAAAAAAACTGCACATTTTGTTTTACACTGCTCGGGCGGACCGAGCGCGAACTGAAATTTGTTCACCTGTGTGCGACATGTGCTGCTTTCCACACCTCCATACGCGTGCGGAATGCCGTGCGGAATGCCGTCCGTGCGGATTGAGCGTACGTAGGCCCTTACAGATGGATTGCAGCGCGAATGACGAGCGGTTCAATGTTAGCCGCGCATGTTACAATTGCGGAAGATATAGCTTAACGAGAGTGCATATGGTAGTTCCGAGGCTATTCGCACGCTATACAAGACAATCAATAAACTAGGGGCGTCATTCTTGCCGCGTCGCGCTTATGCTTTTGCCCTACCCTAAGGACAAGGCGTACCACATAGAGCACTTTACAAAAGGCACTGTTTTCGACATTCCGGTAAATAGAAACGAACAGGGGTTTCAACGACAGGCACGTGGACAAATTCGTAGAATTTCGTGCTCTCATCGAAAACGTAGATGCCATCAACGAGGATTATACAGGTGCGAAGGCGACTCGCTTAAGTCAGTTAGCCCCGTCAACAAACAATACCATCTTAAACTGGACAGCGATTAACATGATACATATACAATACCTGCTTGTAGATATTACAGGGGAATACTTAAGGTTTTAGCGTGATTAAGGTTTCTACAGGTATCTATAAATATATGTACCGTATCACTGCCCCCGTGTGTATTCACGTGGCATTTCCCGTATTGTCAGCACAAACTGAAACGTGTACAGAAAATAACTGCTTAGAGTACCTGTTACGAGTAATTGCAAGGAAGTGGGACGTGTATGTTCGCTGTAACCGGTGTCTAAGCATGAGATAGATACAAGTGTAGGTTTCGGAGTCAGACTTGATATTCTATTGCAAACACAGGTTAACTTCAAAACGGAACTGTGCAGTGAAGTAGTCTCGGACTTATTCGCGTTTGAATTTATGCTGACAATATTGCTAGTCATATTCGTGTTTTAATCACCTAAAACATTTTAATGTCTGGTGTTTAACTTCAAACAACGTATACTATGTATATTATACTTGTCCACACATTGTATTCTTGTCGTGAAACGTTTCACTTGCTGTGAAGGTCTTGTGCCTTTGCAACCAGTGACACAATCGTAATTTAACCATATTGAAAGTGCCAGCCGACGCACCAACCAGCGTGCTTGTCTGTGTTAGATCTGTATAACCTACGCGCCTGCTTGATTCCTGCTGTTACCGAAGCCGGAAGACAGCTTCTTTTTCTCTCTTTATTGCAGAAGATAAACAATACAAAGGGGGCACAGAAATGAAAGAACCGGACGAAACAGAAAATATGGTAACACGATATTGTACAAAACAAGGGCGTAATATCGATAAAAAAAATCGAACTTAAAATCAAGGAAAAGTAGTAGCTAACCAAGTCCTCGCCGTCGCCTCTCCACTCCAACACAGCATAAAACAAGTTTAATGACTTTCTTCATGGCTTAATTGGTTCACAAGATGCCTACAAGGCGCGAGCAGAAGGAGCAGAAGCTGTGATCGATGCTACAATTGAGAACGAAGACGTACATTTTTCGAACGTCGGGATTCGGCGTAGCACTGAACAGACTCGCGGTGATCAAGGCTGGCTTTGTAGAGAATCAAGTGTGACGCTTCTATTCCACCACCGCTTCTTTTCTTCGTCTAAGTCGAGTAATCAAATGTGCTAACGTAGTTTGAAAGGAAGCTTGGTGCAAAACCCTGAAAGAAGAACTTATACGCAAACGATTCGGGACATTGCATAGACCTTTTAGCCGTACCGGCGTAGTCTATATACTATGCTAGAGTAGGTCATCTAGACTTAGTACAGATATAGAAGCAGAGTCTTGATGGCTGGGGTAGCGTGCTATTGCTGACTTCCATTTGCGCGCCCAAAATGTTTATGCAGTAGTGAACTGAAATACCGCAGGTACACTAGCTAACGCATACAATTGTAATGAAATATTCTTCATCGTTCGGCACTTAATACGCGAGATGACGTCAAACTATGATAGCTGAAGTTTACCGCACAGCTAAAACAGAATACGTAACAATCGCGCTCGTTTGTATCATAGCGACGGATATACTAACTTTGCTTGTCGGCTATACTAACCTGTTGCTTCACATTGGGTGGCCTGGCATTGCGGATACCTTTCGCATCGAGAGGACGAGACATAGCGTCAATCACCCGAGTGGTAGGACCGAGCAACGACGTGATTCAATCTGCGACTAAGTGGCGCAACTTGAACGTTCAAAATATAAGAAGTGTAAACAAGAAAAATAGCGTAGCGACCACAAAAGCTGATGGAAATGAACGCGAGTGACTCGTGACTCCAGGGCTGTTCTGCACCCAGATGTGTTAAATTAATGTGCAGAGCTTCAAAGCGGCAACATATGCAAAAACGATGTTTTTAAAGCACTGCATAGAATGTCGAGAGGAGAGAGATTTCACGCGCCACGTGCAAGGGTGTACACTTTGTCCATGCAACTTGCTGCCGCCGTTTATTCCATACTGAAGGTCGCAGGAACCAGAACGAAAACAAAAGTGAGCTTCGAAACAATGAGGACAACTAGTGTAGCCTGGACTATGACACATGAGCTTCGCCTAGTAAAATATTTAAGGCCTTTCAAATCAATAGTCTGCGTTCTGAAAAAAAGAAAGAAAGAAAGAAATACACAAACATCCGCCATTTTACTGCCGACGCAATAGTGATAAGGAAAAACTGGAGTTCTTACATAAGGTTCCACATGATCGTACGTGAGCTCACAACACAGAATTTCGGGGACAGAGTAGTTGAAAAAACGAAACAACGTATTCCTCATTACTGTAGGTGCCATAATTCCATGTCACTATATGGAAACATTCCAGTTTATATGTATATCTGTGGTTCCACATGATCATACAGGATTATTTAAAACAGGAGCTATGAGAGACATTTTCCTTCTATGGAAAAGGATAATTCTCTGTAAGGAAAATGATTCGAAATATTTACTGAATGAACATTACAATAATAACGACCGTGGAAGCAGTGTGCGTAGGGAACAAACAAAGCCGATTGATAAAGCGATACCGCGTAACGTTACCGAACTGGCCACTAATTTCCCCTAATTGGAGATGTCCTCGGCTCGTATCACAACGCCTGCCCTAGCGACAAACAAACTAGTGCATCACCGTAAAAATATGTAGAGCTTGTGAAAATGACAGGTGCTTCGACATTATATTAGATCCATACCTATGTCGCTGTTACAATAGACGAATGATAGTGCAACGTAGAAGACGCTGTGAATTTAACCCTATTTACTGATTGCTCAGATAGCGCGGAGTTATACATTCGTGTGACCGCACTTATTGGGCTTCTTCCACAGCACACTCACTGCATGTATACGCTACCGAAACATAGTGCGCAACGTAGTGCAACCAGACGGATATAATAACCTCTCAGGGATGTTATTCCGTGCAACGCGTCGCTAATTAAGCCCAGTTCGCCACGAAACGCGCGGAGTAATACATTTAAGCGACCGCACTACTTGAGTAGCCTCCGCAGTGTTTACCGCTGAGAGTGTGTTTCGACACTCGCTAAATATACAGCAAAGTCCGACAGGTGTTATTCTAAATCTTTGCAAAGTGTGTTTCAGCAAGGAAGACAACTTAGCAAAAGACAGTACCTACGTAAAAAAAATGACGCAGGCTACTTTAGTGTACAACCAAGATGGCGACTGAGTAGCCTGAGAGAATAGCTCGGTGGGACGATCGCATGGGCACAAAAAAAAAAACCACAGTCACGCTTTCTTCGGGTTAAGAATCAAATGAAGTCATCATGCGTGAAAGCGTGCGTAAGCCACGTTGCGTTTTCCGTAAGTTAAAACATGTCGAGTTTCAAAATACGGCGCTAACATGTTTTTTCCTCTTAATTTCTTCTTTCGACAACCCACGGTGAGGTCACCGCACGGCGACGCTTGTATGCACACAGCTCCCAATATCCAAAGCTCGAAACTGCCTTCTTTTCAGCCGTCGAAGCATTACAGTAGACTTGCTTCGAGGCCAGGGTACCATTCTGGACACGGCGAAAATCCGCCAAGTTGGCATTTTTAGCCAATCAGGCAGACAGTATACAGTAGCCACCCTGCGAGCCTATTCGAGATTTCAGGATGGTGAATTAGACAATATATGACGGAACTAGAGTACTCTACAAGCGGAACATGAGGGTGTCCAGAGTAGCAGCCCTGGCCAGAAGTAAAACACATCTCTAGAAAACTCTCTAAGTAAGGAAAACACCTCCGGACGACGAGAACAACGGGGGAACAACGTTAAAAAGAAGAAAGATTTTCGCTACAGCGCGGCGGGGCGGCCGGACATTACTGGCACTCCGGCACTTTCTTAGAAGGAAGAATTGCACCCCGTGGCCACGTCTCCTACGACGCCGCTGGAATGTTTGGCCGTTGACTGTGCGGGAATCGCGGCTTCCGAAGCACGCCACGGTTCGTTCCCGTTTTTCGGCTTGTGGAACAGGACGTATGCACGTTCAGTGAAGGAAGCTATATCGCGCGCCGCAACATTCACTCCTTGTTCAAGTAGTGCAGCACATAGTGCTGAATAAGGTCGTAGCAGTACTTGTACTCGGTCTGAAAAGAGATAAACGGCAGAAAACACAGTTAAAAAACAACTACGCGCTGTTTACCTAGGAGCGTTAAATTCAGACGCAGACCTCTGATAGTGGACATGAGGTTTGCAGACGTTATCGCGGCGGTTTGGCAATAAACCGAGATTACCGCAAATCAAATCATATTCTCCGGAAAACTGGACGGTAATTCTGTGGTAGAAGCTATACGACTGTGCCTTTTCAGGGCCTAGAAGGCATCACATGGAAACTGTTGCATAATGCGTAGTAAGATTGGTAGTAACAAGTTCGGAGTCTAGTTGTGTACAATGACTGCCAAGCACAAATAAACAACAACAACGTATAACGTAGTAAAGGTAATATTAACAGCAATAAGTAAGCAGAAAATACAAGCGCTCCGGCATGTTTCTTTCATAATTCAAGACAAGTAAAATCGTGTTGTGCCTCATCCTGCGAAGCGAAGTAATGACAACCCAAATAAAATGAACACAAAAATATTCGTCACTGAATAAAAGATAACCGAAATTGCTGCCGACTGCGAAATGATTCGGGATAAGTGGAGCACTGTATGCTAGCGACTGGGGTCTATTGGACACCCCACGAGCATACACCGAGACACTGCACACATGTCGTGACGAAGTCGCGCCTTATGTGCCTTGAGTATAAGGTTATCCATATTGCAACGTCTTCGCATCATGCAAATGCACTTCTGCGGAATATAAAGTAATCAAAATGTCAGTGACACACGCGGGGACTTTTTTTTTTTTTTTTTGCTTTCGAGAAAGTATGTCGCCACGTGCTGTTTTGTTAGCCCCACCGTTGGTCAGAATGTTAACACACGAAGCGCACGGTTCACGCGAGCAGGCCTTCCAATGCGCATTAAAATGCACCCAGTCCAATTTATTGCGGTTATTTGAATGCTTTCTTACAATGTTTCACTTAGCCTGACTACTCAGTTCAGCAGTACTCCGCTTTAATGGCTTCTTTTGCTTATTGTTTCTCAACCTTTGAAGAATTGTGTGTCTTACAAGGGCTCCGGCCGTTCCGTTCTTGTTCTCGCCACAAGGGGAAATACGTGCCATAACTGAAGCAAGATGACTGCCAAAGGGTGCAAACTTTTCTTATACCCGTGTCACACGGGCGTTTGGAAGGCCTTCCAACCGATAGTCAGTTGACTCGAAGGTCAAGTTAGAGCTGCTACACGGGCGGTTTCGAAGGCCACCAAGTCAATAGACTATCGAGTCAACGGAGCACCCTACAACTCTATCGAAATCTCGATGGCCTTTGAGCAACAGAAGCGGAAAGAGCGCGAACATTCCCTCTCGTTGACAGTGTGCTCGTACTCACGGTTAGAAAGAACAAATCAAACCAAAATGCTCTAAAAACACTATATATGAGTGTTATTAATTATTCAATAAAGTATTTTTGCCACTTGATATGTGCGAACTGCACATACTCTCGACAACAGCGACGTGCTTGTGTTCGTACACTCTCCCTCTACTCCATGTGCTGCCGGCTGCCGTCATATCGCCGCTATTTCGCCGTATAAACAAATATAAAAGAAATCATAGTGTTTTTAAGTGGTTTTAATGTTGTTTATCTTTTGGTGACACGAAAACGAAAATAAAGATCCGCAGCGCCACACAATTTTGCGAGAAACGCCTGAACCACTCAACGGCCTTTCAAAAGTGCCGTGTAGCCGCGCGATAACTCCTTTGAGTCGATAGAGTTGTGGCATTTCGAAGGCTGTCGACTGGAAGGCCTTCCAAGTGTGCCCGTGTTACACGGGTATTAGAGTGCTATAGTGATGACGACTAGAGAGAGCCATGTGCAATATATACTCACCATGTTCTCGACGAGCTGCGGCCGGTGCCTTCGCACCGTCCTCACTGCCTGGAAGACGTCGACTTCTCCGTGCTCCACGACCTGCTCGATGGCAACGTTGGCCGCGCAGTACACGCCGGCGCGACTCTTGCCGTTCCTGTGGGAAATTAAAAGATGGCGCACGATCATGGCAGAGTTCAACCTGCGCAGCCGAATTCCGCGTAGCCAGAGTACCTCATAGCTTTGAGCGCGTGCGCGTGTCTGCACGTGTGTGTGCGCGCGTGCGTGTCTGTGTGTTCCTCCATTTTCGTTCCTCCATACGACACCCCCGCCGCGCCACTACGCTCTTTGGGTAATTGTAAGGTTATCGCCAATCATGCGCTCAAAATAATGAGAGATGGAGAGACCATTCAGCAGGCACTCACGACGGCCTCGTCTACGCTGGAGAGCATGGAGGAAATGAACAGCCACTCGGCGGTGTTACATTGAGTCGCTTTATACTCTTGCCGACACTACGCACATATAAAAGTTCTTTTAGCTCACTGAGAAGCTTCCCTGCGACCCGAAGAATCCCATCTAACTGTCTGGTGATCTGGTGGCCCCCGTTTTGTCCTACCTTAAACTTTAGCGAGCTATAATATACGTACCGTCGAACCGGCGGCGCGCATAACACCCCCAAAATAAGAAAGGCGTAGTATCAGGGCCTTCGTTTCGAGGAAATAATCGGGTTTAATTTGTTCGTTTGGTAGTATGTGCAATTGCAAAGACCTTAAGGCAGCACTCGAGTCTGAAGGAACCAAGTTTCTTTCATATTTCCGCAAGGTCCGAAACCACAGGGAAAACTATACAGTATTAGCCAGCCATGTTCAAAGTTTCACCGAGGAGGAACGAAATACACTAGAAGCGAGCATTACATTCCACACTCAGGTTTGGTTTGGTGCCTATAGAAATAGCAAAATCCACTACGGGGGATTGGCCATGAATCGCACTCAGGCTTGACAGGCCAGCGCTTCCGCAAAGCCATCCTCTTCGCCTTTTCTCACTCAAGTCGGCCCCACACGTGACTCTGGGCTCCGCAGACTCAGCCCAGTGTGCTTGGCTCCCGGTGTAGTATAATCGACGGGAACCTTTTCAGCTGACTTGCCAACCGGTCTGCACATATTTTCCCAGTATGTTCGTTCTGGTTCGGTCGGTTATATTGCAACATGTGCATTTATCGACATCTTTGCAACGTATAATTGCAATTGGCACGGGATGTTACCGCACCCACCTTCTATTCCGAAAAGCGCGCGCTGACCAAGGTGGTAGAAGACCCGATTAAAATTATAGTGTACTAGAGCACCCTATTCTAGAAGGCTTAGTGTAAATTTAGCGCGAAGTGATCACGTGTTGGGTCAAGATTTCTCGGTTTACATTTTGTTACATAACGCTTCCTCCTAGTTCTTTTCGTTCCTCTATAGTTCTTAGGCCAACTTTTTGATCTTTGATGTTCTTTGAAAGTCAACCCATCGCTGCCTTTCCGTTCTCCTCTGGATTTGTTTAATGTAGAGCTCACGTGGATATGACGAGAACGGGGCCGTAGGTGGTCCTCTGGCGCCATCTCTCGACCATGTTCATGAGCTCGACCAGGGTGTTTGTGGAGGTGGGCACCTTGTGGCGCTCGGGCCAGCAGGTGATCTGGAAGATCTGCGTCGTCTTCGGCTCGGCCTTGACGCCCGCCATCAGCTCCGTCAGCGAGACCACCTGTCACGTGGTACAAGGAAGCACGTGTCGTCTGCAAGTTCATCCAGGCGCCACAACTCTGGAAAACACCATGAATCTACGCAACCTATATCATTGTGCCGAAAAACTGCAAGCCCATGACAGTTTAACAAAATATCATGGGTGTGCGAATATTTGAATACAAATTGAATAGCGGAGACCTCCATTCGAGAATTAGATTAGAGGTATGTTGATAATTTCAACATAACAGCGCTTAACAACTTATACAGTAGGCGACTGTTAGCTTATACTGGCACATAGATATGGAATTCTCTCCCAGTAGAGATAAAAAGATGCCCCAATTTTTCGCGCTCACTAAAGGTCATTATTGCTAAAAACAATTTTCTATTTCTTGCCGAATTCTAGTGCTATGAAAATAGCGTGCTACGTTGTTCTTGAAATCCAATGTGCTAGCATTTTTCTACTGCTATTGTATGTACTTTTGCGGATGTTGAAAAAAAAGGGAAAACACCGACCCCGTTTGATTTTTTATTTATTGGTCACTTGTATGATTATAATTATTTATGTTGGTTGTTATTTTCATGTAATGTATCTTATTTTATTTTATTATTTTCATGTAATCCATCTTTTATGCATGTAAAAGTTCAAACATTATATTAATGTTTTGTTACTGGCGCTTGGGTGCTTTAATTTTGTGTACTTATTGCATGGGCCCGAACTAGCATATTGCTAAGGGCCCAGATGCTGTTGTCACCCGTTTTTGTCTGCATCTTTCGCAAAATAAATTGAATTGAAAAAAAAATTCCCTATTCGAAGTTGTCCAATAATGGTTTATCTTGAATATATAGGGGATAAAAGTTTTTATTGAAGTTTTGAAGGAAACAGAACGATGGATTTAAGGACGTTTCCGAATTAATAATGCTGCAGGGTAGCTGGGGTTGCTACGCAGGGCTCTAGTTCCTGAGCGAGAGCACAGGGCAGACAACTCTGGATCCACAATTTTCAGTCATTCAATAAGAATGGCTCACTTTCAGGCAGCCCATGCATAGTTTCTTGCGCGGTCAGTGTCATTACTTTTGCATTCCTTTAGAACAATCTGTGGTGCTGAAATGTTACGCTTCTTTTCTTCAGCAAACAACACACTGCGCGTGCATCTGTAGATTTGTTTCATCACCGTTATTGTCATGGCACCCAAGATAATTGGGATCAGTTGGTTTATCATTAAGAAATCCCCCAGTTATCGTGACCACCAGTTGTTAACTGTATTACATGCATGTGTCTATCTATACAGGTCTGCTTTCTTTTTTTTTTTCCTTTTTTATCAGACGAGCTCCACGCAAACATCGCATTTGATGTAGCTTCAAAAATGAAGAAAAATTCAATATTCTGGAGTGATTATCCTCGAATACTCGCGTTCGATTAGGTTTCGAAATTTCCCTATACGAACACCCCTACACAATATATATTTCAGCCGAGAAATTCCACGGAGTGCAGGTTGCAGCCGCCTTCCCACCACCGCGGCTTCGCAGACAATACTAAATTTGTTATTGCTCTTACGAATGCTAATTGTAGTATGCGTACTAATCCGGTTAGGTCGTTTTCTCTCCCACAGTCCTTGCACAATCTTCAACATTACTTTTCCGCTGTGTACTGCACAAGCGCACGCAGGCACACACGCACGCACACATGCGTATACACAGGAAGAGTAGAAAATGGCGAGCACTGCACGGCGCACAGTGTGCAAAACATGGTAGTACAAGCCGCTTCCAAACTAAGCCTGCAGATTCGCTTGACCTCTATGGAAGCAGCGTGGAGGCGCCGAATATTCGCGCCATACTGAGAACTTCTTGAACGGCGTCGTAGAAAAAAAAAGCCTGCAGATTCGCTTGACCTCTATGGAAGCAGCGTGGAGGCGCCGAATATTCGCGCCATACTGAGAACTTCTTGAACGGCGTCGTAGAAAAAAAAAAAAAAAAAAGATCGCTACGCCCATGGACATCGCCACACCCTCAAGTACAAGGAACTACTTCGTCACACCGCTGCGGAGGCTACGCCACGATCTCGTACTTAACGTCAGCATATAAGCAGTTGCAACTTGCCTTCTTGTTTATCCTGAAAATCCACGTCTTGATTTTCGGGTAGTGGTTGTACGAGACCACGTCCACCGTGAAGACGGGTCCGTACTTCTTTCGTTTCTCCTTCTCTGTCGGCCAGAAGGAAGGGTACGCCTGGAAAAAAGAAAATGAAATATGAACTTCGCGTATTAAAAAAAAAAGAAAAGACAGGAGTTGTGGCGCGACAAGAATCTTTCTGGAGGGTAATTGTCATTCCGAAGGTAAAGTTGGACCGTGTCATGTTAGCAGGGGCGCGATAAACGGTTAGCTTACATATCGAATAAAAGGAAACGCTCTCCTCACACTCGCAGCGAGTTTTTAAGATGGCCAATGTTGCTGCACAGATACTGGTCGGCGTGTATCTTTGTGTAATTGGTTTTAGAATAAAGCCTGAACGTCTTGGCTAAATTTAATGGAGATCACGTCATAAATACTCCTCTTTAAAGCAATAGTTCCCCCCACCCCCCCCGTCGGCCACAACCAGCTGTTTTCCTTTTTAACGCGGTAGCGTTTAGGGACCCGTGTCTCAGAAAATCTGGCGTCGGCGTAAGCGCCAGCGTCGTTGGCGGAAATATTCATGCCGAACCACATCATCCCCAACTACCCCGACCGGGCAGGCCCTTCGCTGGGCGCAAGACGTTCGTGAACAAAAATTGAATTTCTCAAAGTCAAATCCGTCAGAAAAATCGCAAAGTACGACTTAACCAGTACCTACAGAGGTGATAGTGTGGATTGTAGTTCGAATATACGAGAAAAAAGCCTGATAATCAGCCAGGGATCTTTGCATGCCATCGTGTGCCACTCTTAAAGGCGAAGCATAAGCATCCTCCAAATTTTTGTTATATTACCCTAGCATTTACATTAACAAGAGAGCATATGTCACCTTGAAAAAGACAAATGCACTTGTCTTAACGTTGTCTCCTGCTTTCATCGTGTGCTCGTTTTGATCACCATCTTGAATTTCCATCTCCCGCATTCCAGTGTGAGCTACGACAATCAAGAACGCATGGTGGTCCTGAATAGTCGCAATTGACGTGGGGATGTGATTCCACTCGTTCGATGTGTGTGGCAGGTAATAATTAGAAAAAGTCGTCAGACAATGTGGAAGACAAATTTTGTAGTTGTGATCTAGTCTACGTGAAATGTGCTGCAGGGAAATGATTAGCTTCTTACGTAGGTCAGCGCAGTGGCATAGCCTGAGAGACGGGGGCACTAGGGGCACATGTCCCCCCCCCCCCTCCTGCCCCCTCACAAAAAATTTCTGGCTACACCATTGCATCAGGGGGATAGTATGTTTTGAAATAGTCTTCAACGAGATAATTTGCGGCGGTATGCTAAAGATGTTAGATTCAGGCGAGGCTTCATTTGAGTTATGCTGGCTGTGATTATACAGTATAAGGCAAATAAATAGTACGTATGGTCGCACGCCTGCAACGTGTGTGGCCAGGAATGAAAGAAACCAGAACTCTTTTTTTCTGTGTCCAGCCGGTATGTCTCTTTGTGGAGAGGATCTGGCCGGACCGTTACCGCGTAGACTAGTTGAGCGTAAATCATGGCGTCATCGCGCCAATTGCACTCACGTTCGAAGGCGGAGGATTGCAGAGGACGATTACGGAGTTGCAGTCGTGGTCGTAGACGAGCGACCACAGGTCCTGCGCCGTCCGGACCATGGGCCACTCTGTCACGATGTACTCCTTGGAGCGGCTGTAGCCCTGGACGTGCCAAGATGTGGCATGGTTAAGGCTCGGATGCAGCGAATTTGTAAACAAAACTCAAGGCGCGCCTCTAATTCCGGAAGGGCTTTACTATATATGCATACATCTCTTCTGGGGACATATCTAAATCAATGGTCAACAGCGGCGGAACCTGCAATTTAAGATAATAAATTCGAGAGGTTCGCGTGCCACAACCGCGATCTCATTACCCGGAACGCCAAAGTCGTGGACTTCGGATGATTTTGCCTACCTGGGGGTTTCTCGTACGTGCACCCAACGCGCGACACGCAAAAGTTTTCCTATTTTGCCCCCGCCGTGGCCTGGAATTGAATCCGCGACCTCGTTCTCAGTAACGCAGCGCCATAGCGACTAAGCCACCACGGTAGGTTGAGTGTGGAACTAAGGACGCGAATTTCTGTTTACTCTTTCTCGTTCGCTTTAGTGCAACATGAACTCTTAAGTAGCTCGATAGCTATAAATTAAACTTGCAGGATATATTTCAATCTCTGTTTTTTGGTTATTTCAAACAGACAGCGAATTAACGTGATGGCAGCTAAACTGTCGATCCACAGGAATTTCAATCCACGCATGATGATTATGCGTTTCAGTTGGCTGAGATAAGTTCCTCAGGAAACGACCTGAGATCTCATGCAAAGTTATAAGCAACTAGCAAAGCTTACGTCAACGAAGACGGCGTTGATGTAGTCAGTGTTGTCGTTGCTCTGGAATGACGTCAGGTACGGCCGAAAGTTATCAGCTGCAAATGGAAGAGAAAAACAAAAAAACGGCAGACGTTTCTGAATCATTTCAGACATTTTGGGTGCGAAAATATATATCGTCATGATTGTAAACTTCAGCCTCATCTTCATCATAATAATTGTCACTGCCGAACAAGGGCCTCGTCTGTGGACGTGCAGTCAGCCCTGTAATGCTGCAACCGGCTCCCCCCTACGGCTGTAATTTTCGTAATGTCATCACTCCATCTAATATTTTACCATCCAGGCCAGGTTTTCGTTTCCTCGGCACCGATTCTTTTAATTTGACCGACAACCGGTAATCTCTCCAGCGCAATACATGACAATTCCATTTCGCGATCTAAGTTAGACTATAACCGACACCACTAGTTCCTGTTTCGTGCTTTTGTGCGGACATTACAACTGTGTTTAGGAAGGCCTGTTCTGCGAAAAATACCTCCACAATTCTTACGAACCAATAAGCATTTTTTTTCAGGCATGCTGGTTTATTACGACAGAGCTGGTCGTAATAACTGGTCGAAGCTGCTTATTATTATTATTAATACTCTCGCTTTGCTTTCAAGCGGGGTGATTATGTTGGCTTGTATGATTTCTTGTCCGCCACCGAATGGTCACTGGTCACAGATAAAACCAATGTCGGTGACCAAATAGATAACTGTATTAGATTTTTACGAAGCTTGTTTTGAGCGCTATGCGCAAATAAATTCGTCAGTATAGTCCTAAACGCTATAAATATCTCCACTGGTTCTCTTCTGAACTACCACAGCCCTAAAGTATAAAGATCGCGCGCACCGTAAATCCAAAAGTCCTGTGCTTAGTAAGTGGAGAGAAGAATTCCGCTTTTTTCGAACTCTCTGCAGACGCCTCTGTAAGCGGGATCATGACTCATATATTGCATTCTTGGGGAAGAGCGCCTCCGACCGGCCGGCGGAATTTTGGAAGTATATCCGCAAGCGCTCTAGTAATCGCGGAGAGTGTTTTCGCCTGCTCGACTCTAGAGGAGTAGAAGTCCAAGCAGTCGCGGATTGTTTTGCTGCCCATTTCTCTTCCTTATATAAACCTTCAGGCTTCAACGCTGGTGTCAGTCAGCACCACACAACCGCTCCTTCATCCAGTCCTGTGTTGCTTGATGAAAATCTGAGAACCGAATGCCTTAAGCGCTTGAAGCCTTCCCTATCCTGCGGCCCTGATGGCATCCCCTCCGCAATTTTAAAAGCTTACGACAGTTTATTTGCGCCAATATTGACATCTGTATTTAATAACTCTGAATACTTCCACCTTCCTTCGCATGTGGAAAACTGCTCGTGTTTTTGCTATATTTAAACCTGGCTGTAAAACTGATCTCTCAAATTATCGCCCGCTTTCTCTTCTCTGTGCCACGTCTAAGATTTTTGAGCTTGCTCTTTACAACATATTGTACATTTACTGTGAAGAACGCATTGATTCCGAATCAGCATGGATTCCTCACCGGCCGCTCCACTAACACAAATCTCACAAGTTTCATGACACAGATCTCCTCGCCGGTACTCCAAAGGGGGCAAGTTGACACCATTTGATGTGACCTCAGCAAAGCTTTTGATGTGGTCAGCCACTCACTGCTTCTGATCAAGCTTACATACTTTGGTGTTGAACCGCCAATTGTAAATCTTTTGCGGAGTTATCTTATTGATAGATCATGTTATGTTAACGTCAATGGCCAAAGGTCTTCTTACGTGGCAACTAGCGGCGTCCCTCAGGGATCAGTATTGGGACCATTCCTTGTCTTATTTTTTATTATTGACGTTGTTTCTACTATTCGGCATTCTTCATTCCTTCTATATGCCGATGACAAAGATTTTTAAGGCAATTCACACTGTTCCTGACTGCCACACCCTTGGCTCTGTTTGCAGACTATCGAGATAATTCAATTCTCCTACAGAGAATTGTAAGTTGTACGCAAGCTGTACACAACAATCTGTCTTCCTCCACTCGAATACGCGTCGGTCATCTGGAACGGCATCTCTAGATCCAACATTGACATTATAGATCGGGCTCAGAAAACGTTTCTAAGCATATATCGTCAACGCTTAGCTAACACGGACGCTGTACCTTGTTCAGCATTGTCGGGTTATTGTCATTGCCCTCACTTCGCTGCCGACGCAATCGTGCTGACCTTCTGTTTCTTTTCAAACTCCTTCACGGTATCCTCATGTGCCCCGAACTCCTCAGTTGTACCATTGTTTCGTATTCCGCGCAAGATCACCAGAGAACACAAAGCTTTCCAAGTTGCTGCCTGTCACTACCAACACTCAACCGTCCACAGAATACAGAGTATTTATAACGCCCACTTTCATGACCTTGATATTTTTCACAACTCGCTGTCATTATTCTGTTCTGAGCATTGCGTTGTTGTCTCTGAGTTTCACATATTGTTCAACTGTTCAGGTATAGAAAAGAAAGTCCGCACAGGTCGCACTAATTACAAACGACTGCACTATGAAAGCAAAGACGTAAGAAGTAACACCAGTGTTGACGTGCTGGTTCGTGTTGCTTGCGCGTTTACGTCTTGCTATGTCCTTGTTTTTTTGGCGGAGGTCATCTTTTGCCGCCACTCATCGAGGTATTGGTAAGTGCTGTCAGCTGTGCGCATATAGCAAGCATACTGTATGTTAATTCTTTCCGCTGCTTTGTAAATAAATACAACAGTAAACAATCCTATCTCGCGTAATGTGGTTGACAGCAAAAATATAATCTTTCAGGAATGAAGACTCACGAGGCACGGTAGCCACGTCTCGATTCTTGTCTCTATTTTCGGGTCGATGACCGCCGGCACAGTCCCCGATGGATAGCTTGGACGACATCTTGCAAATTTTCTGCGCGAACGAGACAAGGTGACAGGAGTGAACACGTGCAGTATGAGGAAGACAGCGCGAGTTCTCACCAGACGTGTAACGCTAGAGAATAAAAAAAATATTCGGTTACAATTACATTTACCTCACTGAAATATGCAATTGCTTACACTGATACAATACTGCCCCATAAAACTGAGTGAGAAATTACTAAAAAGTAATCAATAACGTTTACGTAACCTTACTTAGAAGCAGCTCTCAGTGTTGTTTATGCTTGCTTTGAGAGCGCACACCTTTTTTGGGATACATATGCACTATACATATGCACTTTATTTACGATTATTTACGTTTAGACGCAGCCCATAAGGAGCAGCAAGCTAAGCACAGCGGAGACTTAGAAGACTTTTACGGCGACCAGAACGATTCCGCTTCAGAATGGACACGCCCAGCACTCGACGCTGCCGAGTAGAACTGCTGATCATAACAATAATGATAGCTCTATTTAGTTCATGAATAGAAGATCGTTAGGTGACATCACCTGGATCCTTGGCAAGAGGCCATGCCAAATACTGCCTAACTTCGATAGTCTGACGAAAACAGGTGCATTCAGCGTGATGTTGACGAAAGGCAAATAAGTAAGTCAAGTGATCGCGTACCTCGTACTCCTTCTGGTACTCGTTGACTTTGGTGATGGGGTTTTTGGCCGACTTGAACTTGAGCTGCTCGGACAGCTCGGACACCGGAAACCACGTCTTTCCGCAGACGTAGGCCTCTTCCAGTGTCTCGTACACAAATTTGTACGCCTCCTGCGAAGAAGCAGGTCGAACGTTGATGCTGCATCGCCAATGCCTGCGATCAGGCAGGACAGTTGAACTTGCCCTTATAACTATTACTGTATTTACTCGCGTAAGACCACCCTCGTCCAACTCTGTTTAACAGTGAAGCTGTTCTAGCTAACCGTAAAAAGTGGCGCCTGCTGTCGCAAAACCTCGCCGAGCTATGACGTCACTGCGTTGCTTAGCAACCATCTCGCGGAGCGGCGTGTGCCTCACCTCGTCTCCGTGCCATGCACATGTTGCCTTGACATGGTACGTTAAGGAGAGGGAAAGAGAAAATGAGAGCGAGATAGAAAGAGAAACAAATTGTAGCAGCACCAACGAGGCAACGCACAGAACTGCTGCCGAAGCCGCACGCGTTGCCTAGCCGCGCATGCGCCGAAGCAGTAATGATGACGTCACCTCGCGTTGCCTAGTAAACGCCGGCGCAGGTGCACCCTCGCTTCGCCCGACACTGACACGGCGCCTGCTTTCCTGCCTGCGTTTGTGGCATGCCAGGAACGCTGTCGCTCGTAGGCGCCGACGCGTCCAGAGCTTTACTCGCGGACAACTTTCTGTGGCAATGAAAGGAAAGCTACGGGCGCGTGGATGCTGCACATGTGTTACCGCGCCAAGTAGTCCGGCAGCGTTTGAGAGTGCTTTTGGTTGCTCGGAACATACGCTGTATCGACGCAGCTCCCACGTCCGACGGTTTCGCGTTTGCCCAGACGCGGAAGGGAAATGCCACAAAATAAGTAAACTTTGACACTCAGTAGTATGTTCTGTCTTATTTAACTGTTGCTAATAAGCTGTTTATCTTTTCTCTTCCCCATCCTAAACGAACCTGAGTTAAAGCACGGGACTCTTTTCAGTAGCGCCCTCACTTGTGCGCGCTTTGCCTCCGTAGCTTTCCCTTCATTGCCACAGAAAGTTGTCGGCGAGTATAGTCACGCGGAATGTCGCGAAAGGAAAGGCGCCTCCGAAAATGATCGCTCGAGAATACCTTCCCTACATGCGTAGTTAAGTTAAGCCAAGTTAAGACCTAGCAGCAACCACGTTAATACCTAGCAATAGCAGCCAGTAAGACTTGAGGATTGACAGTTTCACTTTGCCTAAGCCTAGCACGACCGAGTGCAAAGTTGCGCGCTCTTTTTTCCTTATCTGCCAGTACCTGTTAGTAATGGTAGAGGGACCTTGCCAAGTTGTAGGAGAAGCCTTTTTGCTGCACAGGAGCTGCCAATGATAGCGATGGTGAGGTTGATAGCCACAAAGAAAATTGAATAAGATGTTGCTGTGCAGAACGCCATGTCAGGCCCCTAAGTCAGAAAACTAACTCGACACACGCACGCACGCACGCACACGCACGTGTGTGAGCCGAGTAATGCTTCCGGATACGGTGCTAATGAGTAGGGCAATTGTTTTCCGCGGTTGCGTTACTGCCATGACTGTTGTAAAATCTGTGGATTTCTGTAAAACTCATTCTCACATACAGCAAACGGCGCGCGGCGACGATGTTATCGCCCTTGTACATTATACGGCACATCACGGCGACGGCGACGCCGACGGAAAAAAATGCGCCTGGAATGTCCATATAATTGCTATCGCTACCAAATAAACCTTCCACTCTTTTTCCTTATCTACCATTACCTGTTTGTGAGGGTAGAGGGACCTTGCCAACTTGTATGGCAAGCCTTTTTTTTTTTGCCCCTGCTCCCTGCATTCATTCTTGGAGATGCAGAAATAAACTCGAGCATGTTTCACTCGTTTCAAATGCTTCACTCGATCACAGCAGCGAGAGAACAAGACACACATCAATATCTTCGATTGGAATCCGCATAGGAAATGGCGCGCGCAAAATTGTTTGTCGCTCATTTCTAACGCGTTTACAGAACACATTTCACTTGGCGCGCTTATTTAAAACGAGCTAGCGAAGTTATCCGGGAAGTCATCGCACGCACGCTATACACGGCGTGACGGCCAGGTCGCCTATGCTAAGAGACAAGCGGGACAGACGAAGCAGCGCACGCACCACGGTGTCGACCATTCCTTTCCTCGCGGCGCGCAGCTTCTTGGTGTAGCCGAACACGTCGTACTCGCCGTCTTCGTCCGCCAGCTCCAGGTTGGCGTCGATGCACATGTACGTGCCCGTGCGGCCGCATCCGTCACTGCAACGAACGGATCAGAGGAGGATATACTGGGCGCTAAACAGCAAGTTCGTACGAGAAACATGCAACGGCGTCTCCGGAAGCCTCAGCTCTAATGTCAGCCAGAAAAAGAAAATTACGCAAATGTGACAGCGGTTGTAACTCTCAAGCTATGGCACAACGCGTCATCACAGGACAGCGGTTGTAAACTCTCAAGCTATGGCACAACGCGTCATCACAGGGATAGATTGGCAAATCCATCTTTTAAAGGAGCTGCGTCTATCTCAAAGGTGTAAAAAAATAAAAACGCGCAAATCTCACGCATAGTGAGAGTCTGTGTAAGTTCAGCTTTCGCATAGCCAAACGAATTAGATGGCGTCACTAGCTAAAGCTAATGATGTCATCGCTTGCGAGTACCAATTACAGCGCGTTACTACGCTATTTGCAGCCTTTTCGCTTTTGACGCGCACCTTCACCCTCCAGAATGCCTACGTCCTCCTCTCCTAAGCTAAAACAGCACCAACACCACCGACGAAAGCGTCTAAGCACGTTGGACTGACAAAAAAGGGGAAAAAAGCTAAGCTTTAAAATGTTCAATATTACAGGAGAAGTGGCTGTCCCTCGGGCTAGGCCGTCCTAAGCAGCACGGCATTACAAGCGCTACTTGAGACGTGAATAAAGAAAAATCTTGAGCGTTGTTTTGAAAATTCCGGAACAGGCAGTGGAGCGTGACGTTATGCGTGTATCTGAGACGACCGATGTGTCGTGCGTCTCACCGGTATTTCTCGCACATTGCGATGTTCGTTCAGTATACATTGGGCCTCATTGGGTGCATTCGACCCACTGATATTTAGCACTCTGGAGGACACGCCATTTCATTCGGTTGGTCGAAATGGAGGGCTCGAAAAACACTCGCCTGGTTCATTGCGAGCGCTGCGCCGCATTTTAGAGCGCTCCGCGGCGTTAATTCTCACCTTCTAGCTGGCAGTGCGACCAAGCTGAATTCCGGTCACGTGGTTACACTTATCGCTCTGAAAGCGGCTGCGCTTTCTGCTTGGGTGGGCTTGTCTCTGGTTCCAACATAGATAAGGCCCCGCATCGCTGCTGGCCGAGTCGGAGAGCGGTAGGAACCAGTCGTTTAGTATATGAGCTAATGACAGCTCGCCCATATTGATGTTTTCTTAAATGGTCCAGACGTTGAGGCTTGCACGACACGTGACACAAAACGTTCAATGTTTACTAAAAAAAATTCGACGGCGCCGGATTTCATGCGCACCGATTCTGACAGGCAAGTATAAAGCCAATTGGGAAGGCCGTCAGGTATACCGATGATCGCAATATTATGAGGTCAGCGGAAAACTTCGCCCTTGAGCACTTAAAAACGGCAGTTCATTCCGCTCGCAGGTTGAAAGCACGCGTAACAGTGTGCCGGCCATTACGAGCCAGCGGATGTCCTAAGGAGGGCGGGGTTCCAAGCGCACCTGCAGTGGACGATGGTTGGCCCGATCGCTGACCAGCGGTCGGTGAACGTCCGAACCCTTCGCCGGAAGTCCAGCAGCGCGTTGGTGAACGGCTGCGTGTGGGACGCCCAGCTTGTGAAGTGAAGCTGGAACACGTCGCGCTCCTCCTCGCCCTGCGAGAATCAGTGGAGAGAGTGTCGATACGGGAAAAGAAAAAAAAAACCTAGCCTTCATTACTGAATGCAAGGACGTAACATTCATTCGCAAAAGGCTCTCTGCGGCAATTTAAATATATATATATACATCCGGATGCTTCGCGTGTTGGTTGTCAACCTGCTATTTGTAACCATTGCTCGTCAGGCTGCAGTTTATTTGTGTTTTGCTTGTCCTTTTTTGCGAATAATACCCAATAATACACTTTTTTTTCCACCTATACTCTAACCGTGTCTTACTTATCTCGACTGCTGATCATTTGATGCTTCCGTCCACTTTGAATCCAAGCACTTCTGGAAGGCGTACGGTAGCGACGCGTCTCACTGGGTGAATCCGTACTAAGTAAGCATTAAATAATTCAGTGAAACGTTTTTATGCGGACTCTTAAAAAATAGATTAAAAAAAGCGATTCATAGCGTTAAAGCGGGCAGCCGCAGCGAAATACTCGCCTTTCGTAGCCTAAGCGTTCGGATGACGAAGTTGGCCATAGGTGTCCTCGGAGAGGAGCGTCACCTCGATGACGCCGTACTTTTCGGGCTTGTCCAGCTCCATGGGCCAGTACTGGCAGCACATAACCTGCGACCCCATATGGAGAGTGCAGATTAACACATTGCCCACAGTATAGCTTACCTGGTAAGAGCCGTGCTATCGTAATGTGCAAGATATGAGTACGGCTTCCACTATCGACAAGGCATGTTTTCGTATACATTCATTTTCTTTGGCTTTGCATTTAGAGAAGCTTTGAGGTTACCAATGAAGCTTGAGAAAAAATGAAAATTGGTCTGCAATCCACGCTGTGAAGGTTGTTGGAAAGCGAAGCTGTAACTAAAACGATTAGCCATTGCGACGCAGCTTGAAATTATTCACATGGCGACGTTCAGATGCACCTTACCTAATTATTAGCCTAAGACGTTTCAACGGCCGGCGACTGGGCTTACGCCGCCACTTCAGCGCACTTACAAAGAATGGACCAGAGAGAACAGCGCTTAACCACACTTTCTCCACACCTCGTATGCGCACTGCTCTTCAGGAGTACTCAATATACGTGGCCTTCCCCTAGCACTGTCACAACACAAATCAGCTGCTAGGCGGGTTCTTCTTTTACATATGCTGCAGTAACCGCTTCCCGGTCACTGGAGCATTTGCAACCGTAATCTTTACCGGGAAACGTTTCCTGCGAACACTGTGCGGCAAGGCGAGCTTTCTGGTTTTTTTTTTCTTTTCCCCACACGGCCGGCGCCGCAGCTTCCGTGAATGCGCGGAGGCGAGCGCCATCTCCTGGTGCTGCAAGGAATCAAGCGGCGCACGCGGCACGCGCATCCCGAGTGCTTGCCTACGGACACGACAGACCCACTCTGACGTAGAGCTATACAGCTTCGCTGTATAATTCAGAGGCTATCTAGCGGTCATTGCGATAGAAATGCGCTAGCATTACGTCACACCTCTTTGAGGTACCGGATCCGTGGTTTAAGCCACGTTCACCGCACAGCAAAGTGTTCTTCAGTAGGCCACTCGACACGGGTCCTGCCTTTTCGAGGTGCGCAGTGCAAGTGACGGTGGTCCGGAGCAGACAACCACCAGCTTCCACTTATATACATATATATCCGCCTGAGAACCGATACAGCCATGGGACATAATCGCTTTTCAAGCCTAACCATTACGTTTTCAACCCTACCTCTGCGATAATTAATGAAGGCGTTATCACTGTTCCAGCTGCAGAGTGCACCTGTTGTGAGAGATAAATCTAACGAAAGTTGATAGATTATGCACAGCTCTCACATAAACGAATAGTTTAAGGATAATACTTTTACAGTATCACGTGCACAACACAAATATTTTGTGCAAGCTGTAAAATAACACATCTCATTCGTCCGATTTAGGCGACTCATTTATAGAGCATATACTATTCTGAAGTTCGTTTTTGGTGCAACTTTACGGATTTGTAAACTTTATGCTTCGATCATGCGCTAATTTATGCTTGAGATGTGCTAATTTTCCTAAGTTTGTGTAAATACTTCCCACCAGAAAATTGACAAAATCAAACGAATTTCTTCATGCAAATCATCTCAGAGCATTTCAGTGTTTCGCGTACGTTTGTTTAACGGAAATTGGAGTTTAATGCCGAGCCAAAGCCGTATTCTCAATGAGACGATGTTCATATGCCCGCAATAGCAACGGCGTAATTTATATGCAGAAGAAAAAAAATGAAAATAAAAAGAAGTGATTGTCGACGCAAACGCGGGAACTATAAGGATTATTCACTCCAAGTCTTTCATGTAGGCTCCCTGGCGGAGAACGTGCGAACTCTGCCCTGTCAACGGCTCTTCTTGGTTGCGTCATTCATCCGGATATTGAAAATGTCGCCAACATACAAGCTGCAGGCCTCTTGCCGACGCCAAATTGCCCGTGTTCAAGCTTTTTCGTTGCGCGGGTAGAACACTCGAAAGCAGGACACCTTCTACCCTGGGCATGAGCATCGATCAACTAGGCCGAACTGCAATCCTGTTCCCAAATTGTTTATTGAATTAATTTGTCCGATTCATTTCGCCATACAGTGAAGAAGGGCGCTGTGTGGCTAAAGCCCGATTTTTCACTCGCCTATGAACGTCGTTCGCAAAAAAATGCGAACGTTTGTTGGTTTTCCTGGAAAGGCAATTTCTTTCGAGCAGCGCGTCACTACGAGTTTGAGCTGATCGATGCATCGGAGCAAAAAGAGCACTCCTACCGAACAGGGTATGACAATAAAAAAACGCATTCTGTGCCGAAGCAAATAGGATACATGCGTGGTTTTCAGTGACCGAGTGGTGCTGTCAGACTTGTAGTGTTTGCTGTTCAGCTGGAACTGGTGTACACTTTGATTCAGAAGTACTTCTTTTCATGTTATAAAATTCAGGTATGCTATGCAGCCACTGTCTAATGTTAATTAACGAAAAAATAAAAAAGCAGGCACGCTAGCAACGTTTCAAGACCGGTTACGTAATCTCACTAGGCTTATCTCGGCATAACAGAAGCTACCATCGTTACAGGCTGCGCGGTTCCGTGTTTTGGTAGCGGCTCCAACTTTTGCGCTGTGCGATTACGCCAGCCAAGAGTGAAAGTGGGGCAGTTATCACTTTTGCCTACGCCTCCTCCCCCGTTGCCAGACTAAACGCCGTACGCAAAAGGCGCGTCACATAAGGGAGGAGCATTGCGCAGGTCGTCACTGTCTTGCGTGCGAATCATGCGAACGGCAGTTTAACTTCGTACTTAGATATCTCAAACCACTGATACGCTGGAATAATTCTGCCAAGTGGAACTCCGTATAACCACGACTGCCTCCAACTTTTCAAAACACACGAGCCTGCTTACTGCAGCCATTGAAAAGTTCATTATTCAATTTTGGCTAACCGCTCTGCTAACAGCGATAATTACCATATTCACTTCGTGTCCCCCTCGTCACATAACCCTACTGCAGAGGTGGCCTTCACGTATGTCTCAGCGCCTAATTAATAAAACAAACCGTCAACTTAGCTTTGATCGCCCTGTATATATGTATATAGTGCGTGTGGGAATGTGTGACTACTGCGCATGCTCCAACTTGGCTGGAGCTAAAGTTGTGCCTGTCGCTTGTGAAAATCTTACCCGTATGAAGTCGAACACTTTGGTGAGCATAACAACGACGTAGCACTTTTTCTCCCATACCATCCGCCAGAAATCGCTAATGGTGTCCTCGTTCGGACCTGGAAGAACAAGAGAATCGACTATGCATATACGTTCTTTTTCTTTTTTTTTTACTGAAAAACTTAAAATGTCCTTAACAAATTTCCGCCAATCACCCTTCGTCCTACGACAGCCACATAACAGTCGTAGCGCAAAAGGTTATGTCTGCCTGCTTGAGATAGATTGCAAGACAACAATATAAACAGGAAAGAGCTACATTTGTGTGCCTGCCACCACCTTATTTAACCCTACGTTGGAAAGCGAAAGATGATAGCGATCTATTCACTTAATATTTTGGTGCTAAGATATTTTTAGCAAGATAACAGGTGCAAGACAAAAAGATCGCCAGTGCTATCGCTCTGATAAGGAGCCGAGAAACGATTGGCACTGTGATGGTCCTTCTAACTGGACGATGGCTCGTGTTTCCAGAAGCAACGCAAAGTGCCGAAACTATTCAACCGAAAGCTTTACCTGCGATTGCCAACTCTGAAACGCATAAAATTTGGCGAACTTTTAATAATTTTAACGTCAATGCCTCATTCGTCCAATCGTAATATTTCACCGCATCCTCAAATGACATTGCAGTTTCGGCGAGGCGTTATTTATCAAAGCAGTTCTCTCGCATCGTATGACGTATACATTAGATGTATTTTAACTATATAAGAAAACTGCTATACTAGCATTCATTCTTTTAAATAGATTTATTTAACACTGTCAGATCTGTAGAGGCGATGCGAGAGACTGCGGAGGTCACCATCCGCTGAACTCACTGCTTTTTATTTCGCTTGTGAAAGAAATGCATATCACACACGCAATACCCTGAAAATGACAGTGTTCTTTCTTTTTAGTCATTTCCTGTTCCAGAAAGACGGGCGTACTTAAGACACGCCTTAAACTATGCGGGAGCAATCTCTAACGACGTCTCCACGCTTTTGTAGTCCAGTTTACCGGAAAAGAAAGTGCGGGGTGGTTCAGGTCTAACGCATCTTCGGTACCTCTGCTCTTGATATGACCCTTAGGTCTCCCGAGCCACGCTCGAATAATTTTTTTTCGACTCCTTAGCAAAGCCATAGTAAAATGGGGCGCACTAACGACGTAGGTCGTTCCGCCCCAACAAATAACAAGCACAGCCACGCAGACTCCATTCTTACCTTGAGCCGCTATGTAGGCGTTCGGCTTCAGAATGCTCTGAAAAAAGAAAAGAAAAATACAGAGAATATGACAATCGCTTGGATGTGAAAGCAATGCTAGAAAATTCTGTTCAAGAACTTCAACTCTGCTAAGAAATTAGCCTTCTTTCATGAGAGCTCGCGACCCCGCTGTCATGGTGGGAGAACGATAGTGTGTGAACTGATCAGAACGGCACCGCCCGTATAGATATGTTTATTTAGCAGTAATGTCTGCCAATGAGGTGCGCTCGCCTTTGTCAGATGAGAAAGCAAAGAATGGTGCAAGCTAATGCCAGAAAATTATGGGATAATGGGCCATGATAATTGAATCACGTGTGTAATGTCTTCCACGAGTTAGAAAAACATGCGCCGCCTTTCTCACGGTTTCATCACGACGTGACGCCAATACGTGCCAACCACTAAGGGCTTCAGGCAAGCGTGCTTTGGATCCAGAAGTAGGACTCATTGTCCACTAAGTTTCAAATTCTATGCAAATTCACTGGGCATATAAATCATTCTCTGGAACTGCGCAGTGTTTGTAGAAACAAGAGGAAAAAAAGAAATAAAGTAAGAAACAAGGAAAGAAAGAAAGAAAAAATAACCACACTATTTTTGTGTGTATGTGTTCTTAATTTAAAGGTTGATTCAGAAGAGGATCAGGTACACTGTCATAAGAACCATTATTGAACTTTTCTGATTGAGATGATGCAATAGTAAAGGATGGCGCCTTCAAATGGCATCGGCTACACCTTGGTGCTTGCCAAAGAAAAATGTTATCGCAAAATGTGTCAAAAAACGCCGAATGCATTAAGATAGCATGAACACAAAGTGCTGTACACGAGTCTAGGAAACTACAGAAGATGAACATCTTCTGTAGTTTCCTAATCCAAACTTGGCACTACGAATTTTCTAGTGTACTCATGAGTTTCCGTTTATGCGTATTAATTACGAAGAAATTCACTTTATTCAGCGACCCTGTTGTCCGCATACATTTGCTTACAGGTGTACAGTCCGAACATTTTAGATAGGCATTTCAACAGATATACGAATACCTATCTAAATAACTGTTTGGATATACACCTCCGAAAACACGCATCATGAAAGCAAAAGGTCCACCCGTGGGAATGAAAATGCCGGTCACATCGGTATGCAGGAGTGTAGCTAGAACGGTGGAATGCCTGACAGCATGAAAGCAAGCAACCGTACGCCGTCGGTATGTTTAAAAAGTACCAGGTACAAAAACGGAGAAGTAACACAACGTGGTCTGGGTTCGATCGTCCCTCCCACCCACAAACCTAATTCACTTTCAGTTCCGCGTACTGCGAACGCGAGTGGCATTCCAATTGGTTTATTCCACTGACCTACACTCAATTCCGATAAACTTACAAGTCACTTTAGGCGAATTCTATTGAATTGTACGCTCCTCTGGGGACAGCCGCTTCATTATATTGTCACCTCGCAGCGACGGTGAAGAAGCGAACACCGCCAAAACTGCGAGTTAACAATCTGACTTTTATTGGGCGAGCTTGAGCCCAGAAAGATAAGTGACCATCCATGGAACAAGAAAATAACTATACTCCATCTCAGAAGTCGATCGCTGCGCTGTGGAAGCTGCAGGACTCCTTAGCCAATAGGAAGGCCGAAGGCTCCTCGAGATGGGTTCATCCGCACCACGTCGTCTGCTCAGCGGCTGCAGAATTCACGGCTATACGCCGTGCATGTGCAAGGTCCTAACATTCAAGTATCGTTGTAATGTACCGTGTATCAAATAAAAACAGAACGCTCTAATTCCTGCCATTAATCAAACAGTTACGTCCGGAACTATATTTCGCTGCGCAAGGATATTGCCTGTGCACGCCTCACATCTACGGCAGCGCTGCAAACTTGTGAGACGGTGTATAGGAGGGAGAATTTCGCACCGCAATTGAAGCCAAACGAGTTGGCCCAACACGTGACCGTCACGTGCAGAGCGCGCGGGAGGTTTCAGTGATCCGGTTCTGCAGGCATAGCAGCCGAGGAAGTGCACGTCGAGTAAAACCTACCTGGAATCAAGCATTCTCGACCAATATGCCGAGTCTCAGAGGTCACGTGCTGGGCCGACTCTTCGAGGGAAAAATTAGAGGACGCTTAAGCTTCGCCTTTAAGAGTGGAACGCGATAGCCTTATCGGGCCTCGTTCGAGCCCCGTTATCGGGCCCCTTTGTAAGCTGGGTTTCCCACTGCAACGAAGAACGTGGGAAAGCCAGCTTACAAAGACCAAGCTTACACCGATCCCCTTAAAGTGGGCTTCACTTTTAAACAGAAATGCATTGCTGGGAAAACGTTTTTCCAGGGGCAATATAAGTCGTCTTATATTAAAATGTGAAAGCCCTAGCACATTTTCTATTATTTTATGAATTGTTTGCTATTGCCCCCACGCGCGCGCGTGTCCAAAACGCATTAGGCAGGCGAAGTCCCAATTTGTCCTCCTAGACCTGCCGAGGATGCGAGCGCCATCTGGATATAATTTTCGCAAGGTAACTACCCGAGCGCGCAGCTGTAGGTCGGGTAGAAATGCTGAAAAAGGGGTTTGTGTTTGAGTTTTCTCGTAACAGAATTATGTTTTCTCGTAAATTCAAATTACAATCCGACGCCACAATGTCTGTAGGTTGTGGTTAAGTCGTACTTTACGGTTTTTCTGACGGATTTCACTGTGAGAAATTCAATTTTTGTTCATCAAAACCTTGCACCTTGGGGAGGGCCTGCGCGGTTGGGTCGGTTCGGGATTATTTTCTACGCCACGGACGCCGACATCGCACGCCGACACCGACGCCGGATGTTCTGCGACACGGGGCCCTTAGCGCTATCACGTTAAAACGCGAAGGGAATAATGGCTTAACGGAAGCTAGTCTTGCCAAAGCTGACTTCGTGACGTAACGAGCCCTAGCTCCTAGTTTATTTCCTTAATTAACACTCCAAGCGCAATGACAGCGGCGATCACAGTCGTCGGTGGTCGAAACCCAGCTCACGGATCACGCATGCCGTGTGGCTGATTGGGCTAGTTGGTGATTGATCATCTCGAGTGTACAGCGCAAAGGTACAACGAGGCCGTCTTGTCTACGTCTTCGTTTTACCTTGGCGCTGTACACTCACAATCGCGGGTCACGGCCGCCCGCTAGATTACAAACTGTGGCGCACCTCACCTCTCATCGTTATTAAAAATGACAGATTCGCCATGACGTAGGTCAATGAGCATCTTTTTTTAATATCGTAACTTACCGTGGAAAAATTGCTTATTCCTGGCGCCTGTTATAAACGGCGTTTAAGGCATCCTTTACATCGGTGCAACACAATTTTATTTTTCACTATCAAGTGTCCACGGCGAACTACGCCGCGCTGGACAATCCATACTTGCGTGAGGAACATTGCACGTCGTAAGATAGACTGCTTGTCATGTGTGTCGCTCATAATACAGAAGCGTGCCCACACCCGTGTCCTGAGCAGCCCTGTCGAGTGAAACACTTAGCAGTGTGCGCTGTCGCTGGAGTGGGTACATGTTCGAAATATATAAGCGAGCACAAATTATCAGGGACGACGAAGGAGGTAGGACTGGTGGTCACTTATACAACTGATGCTTAGTGGCATGCATCACGTCGACATAAACATTCCCCAAGATTGTCAGACTTGGGTGCAGTTCAGGCAAACCAGATGCGATCAATGAAACTTATCGAGCTTTTATATACACTGTTCTACTGGGTCTCCGAAAAGGAACTGTGCTGTGTAAATGGTCGCTTTAAAATTTTAAAGTTTACTTGGGGTGGTACAGGAGGCGCTGAAAATGTGCACCAGCGTCTTGAAAGACATGGCTGGGTACGACGCTGCATATTGTTACACTCGTCGGAGGGGTTCCCGGAGTTATTTGTGTCAATACTGTTCTCGTACGCCTGTTCTTTGAGTGAACCCCGCAGAGGTTGTCAGACAAACTACAAGTCTCGCCCTATCATATCGCATATGAAACTGCGAATTCGTTCCCAATTATCACCGTAGTTTTGTTTATTTTCTCACTGCACAGTTACTTTTCGGACACCCAGCATTTGCGCTCGTTTACATCTTTGTGAGTCAAACACTATCTATACAGCGTTACGTCAAATGCTGCTGAAGTAGATGCGAGAATTACTTACGTCTATGTGCGTAGCGTTGATGTAGTCGGAGTCGGGAATGTCGGGTAGCGTGTCTAAGACAACGCGGTTGTAGTCATCTGCAAGGACAAACACGAGTTTTATCGTTTCCGCAGGAAAGCAAGGAACAAAACGTTGAAAGATCAGTCACAATGAGCACGTAATGGCGTCTGGTAGCTGTACCAAACAAATAGATCGTGCTCCTTGTCGTGGTGACCGTGGAGACACTACTCGTACTTGCGTGTCTGTGGCTTGTCTTAGATCGTGTAACGCTGTTGTCGTGAACGTTGTGTTCTTATCCATATGTATTTTTCTGAGTAGTATAGGTGTACGTGAGATTTTGGAATAACTGGCCCTAAGGATGCATACCTGCCGATCTTGCCTTACAGTAGAAACAATGTGGGTCATTGGACAGGTGAATCAGTGGTGGTAACAACAAAGACAAACAAATAGTAGTGCTGTACCAGCTTATGTGTCGCATACAGATGGACATAACCACGATTCTATGTTAATTTTTACGTTTCCATATTCTCAAAACACTCCCCCGCCACTCCACACACACACACAACACAAAACAAAAAGAAAGGGGGGGGGGGGTATTGATATCATATTTTAACGAGAATGAGGCTATTTTTTTGAAGGTATGTACTACGAACGACATCTATTGAAAAAACAAACAAACAAAAAAACATCGTTCTCTGTAGTAAATTAGTATCACGAAAGCGGGCGCAGGCCCCTTTCTTATCGCAATGCGCAAATACCATTTCAATTCCCTTACGATTGACGCATCTGGTGAGCTTCACTTCTCTGCATTCAGTCATTGATAAGCTAATGCTCGAATTTCACTCCGACGGGTGACATAAAACTTCTCCCGCTGTTTATTGATATCTGTGCGGCGGATAGCAATTGGAGATATCGACGTTACTGGTGGTTCGCTCGGTCCGCGAACCGAAAGACGCTGACGCAGAGGCGCGGTGTCAACGCGCCTTACAGAAAAAAGAAAGAAAGAAAGAAAATGAAAGCAAGAGAGAGAGAGAAAGAAATGAACGATCAATTTTGTGGTCGAGGCTGCGGGAAAGGACACTGCCACGGTCGTCTTTTGCGAACTGAAAACTTGCGTTTCGAATTCGTGTCTGCTTTTAACGACTTTCTGAATGAGAATACTGGCTTCGCGGACTCCCACAATACTTATCGCACGGGGTTAAACTATTTTTTTTCTCCAGAGGCATCGACGAAAACAGACGCAGCGAATCTGGCTTCACATTGATTTTGCGACGAAATTTACGAGCACAATCAATAGGCGTTTTTTTTTTTCAGCGATGGCTTTGACTTTCTTCTTCATTTTTTCGTTACTTAGCTTTGGCTTGCCGTAGGTTTGAAAGAGCCGCGAAAATCGGATAAAAGAAGCCAGTGCTTTACATTAACGGGATTGGCGCCTGTTCGTGAAAGGCATGAAATCCGCTTTCGGTAAATATATTTCACTCGGTAGTAGGCCTGGAATCAGCCTTCCTGCTTTACTGGGACTTCTTTTCTCGCGCATATTTCGCGACGATTTTGGTCCGGCGATGTCGAAGAAGTCGTCAGTAATTTGACAGAATGCGATTCAAGAGCCAAGCAGTGACGGCAACAACAACTAAAAAAAGAAAGAAAGAAAAAAAGACAGTTCGAAAGTGAGATAGGAGATTTCTGGAAGCACATCTATGTTTTTTTTTTATTATTGCGCATGAGACAAGGCAATGCCCTTTCCATGCAACGCATTTAATAGCAGAGCACTCGAAGGGCTAAGCGAATAATTGAGAAAGCGTCAGATAGTGCGTAAGTAACAAAGATCGAGGCCGGATTCGTCATTAACAGTCCAAAGTCCAAAGACCGCTTAGGCATGGAAAAATTACTTGTTCACTTTCATGTCTGGGTTCGCGTGCCTTCTCTAGCCTAATTAACTGTGCCTTAAATAACTTAACACCAAAAGTCGTGGGTTCGAATCCCACTAATCGTTGCAGGTTTTGGTACCACGTTTTGACGGCACACAATTTTGGTGCCATAAAGCCGGACGTCGAATTTTTCGACTCATGAGCCATCTAAGGCTTACGCCTTAACACTCACTCGGGCACCCGGAGTATGTATAAATGACATTCTGGCGCCACCATATACGACTACAAACGGGAGATGCAGCCGCACCAGTCCGCTAACTTGAGTTCATTACTGGGATGTACGAACAGCTGCAGTGCTCAGCGAATGAAACGCGACTAATCGGCCCGCATGGCGGCCTGAGCTCATTGCGCCTCCGGTGAGTGCTGTGTGGTCGCTCGTGAGCAAGATGCATTAAAGAAGCGGAATCAGTAAGACCCCCTCCCGCTTTCATCGTATACCCTAATCCGTAAGCTCGGTGTCTAGCCCAGCGCCCCACCGGTAATGGAATCAAGCGTTTCCCTGAGCGATCTGGATCTTAAAATGCGTACCCCCGAAAGTGGATGGGAAAACGGCGCTGCGGTAGCTCAATGGTAAGAGCATCGCACGCGTAATGCAAAGACGTGGGATCGTTCCCCACCTGCGGCCCCAGTTGTTTTTTTTTTTTGATACATTTTCATTTCTATTATTTCATCATTTCTTTATTTCAATTAGTAAGTACAAGTAATTTTCCCTATGCTGTCCTTGGTGTCATTGTTTGCTGGCTTCTTTGATATGATTAATAAAAATCGGGCCCCTTCGCTCCCTTTCTTCTCATTCATTTATATAACTTTTTTTTTTTTACTTTGACACTCCTCATGCTAACTCATTAAAAAAGCTCTCATTTTGCACATCAGAACTTCACTTCGAACCAGTTCTTTAGGCGAAAAGCTGTTGCAAATACTCGAGTACCTCAAAACTCTTCCTAATAGCACAGCAGTCAGCTGTACAGTAAAGAAAAAGGGAAAAAAATAGAAAGAAAAGTGCATTTTATAGTGTAAATTCAATAAAAGCAGTCGAACGTATCAGACTTATGTTGCGTTGACAAAACAACGCCAATTACAGAAACTTACAAAGTGACGAGAAAAATAAAACACATTACCAACTTCAAAAAACGACGAAACAAACAGTAGACGTGTTAAGTATATCAAAGAGAGAATGTCACAGAAGAGTACAACTATAGTATAGCATCAGTGAGAATGCATGCACAAGTTCTCTCATACAGGTCCACATGAAAAACAGCAGGCAACAAAACACGGCATAGTTTTCGAAATGCTGTAGTATCTCACTCCGTGTAAAGACGGGAATATTAACGTCTTCCCTTTCATATTTATGAAAGAGTGAAGGTGCATTATAGGTTAATGATTACGTTACAGAGTTAGTACGTCCATATGACACCGACCACCCATCCTGGCTGTGGGTACGCGTGTCGCTTCGCACTAGTGCAGCAACACCAAACCGGTTCACCGGAACTGGACAACCGGAGTGATCGGTTATTCGGTTAATAGTATCCGGATATTTGGATAACTGGATATCTGTTCTTCTGTAGTTGTGCCGAAATTACCTGTCTTTCTGTTATATTGTCTTATATTTGTAGTTATTTTTGCAACCACTCGTGCAAACCCAATATCTGCTCTGGTTACCCTCCTTACCTTTCCTTTTTTTGCGACAGCAATTATATGGACACTCAAAGCGGATTTCTGCCGTCGCCGTGAGGTTCCGTATGACGTCTAACGGCGATGAAATCGTCGCCGCGCACCGTATGCTGTATGTGCGAGTGAAAGCGCGCGAGGGACGCGCGCTTTCACGGGGAGCAAACGCACGGCGGAGAGCAAACGCGCGTTCTACGCCGTGCTCCCTGAAGGGCTGCAGAATTAATCGTCTGTTTCCTCCTTTGCAATCACCATATATAGAGAGCAAACGCGACTCCTTCCGTCGCGCGAAAGGCGGTAGGGGGACGAGAGGGAGGGAGGGGAGGCGACGTTTAGCTGTGGCACCAAGTGCGTAATTATATAAAAAAAAAATGTCGCAGTTTCACCCGAAAGGCGAAGCATCAATTGCGATAGCAACTTAGTAGAGAGCTATACGGAGTAAGGATAGTAGTTTTATCAGCTGCATAAATCTTGGACATGCAGCAGCACCAGCAACGCGCAGCTTGTCGACGCCGTCGCCGTTTTGCCCGCGTTCGCACCGAACGAGCTCGGCTTTGGTGACTGTTGCCGGTGCCTCTGGGGGCGGCTCGGAGGTTTTTCGACGAGATCAGAACGGAAACTCGTCGAGCAGCGTCGGAAGTCTTTACCACCTTCTCGCCTCACAACGTTTTTATATATATATATATACAGAAGATAGCGCGGCAGAAGATAGCGTCAACCTTTCCCTTTCCACACGAACCACTTACACAGCGCGCGGCGACGATTTCATCGCCGTTGACGTCATACGGAACCTCACGGCGACGCCGACGGCAGAAATCCTCTTTGAGTGTCCATATAATTGCTATCGCAATAAAACGTTGCGAGGCGAGAAGGTGGTAAAGACTTCCGACGCTGCTCGACGAGTGTCCCGTTCTGGTCTCGTCGAAAACCTCCGAGCCGCCAGCAGAGGCACCGGCAACAGTCACCAACGCCGCGCGCGTTCGGAGCAAACGCGGGCAAAACGCCGACGGCGTCGACAACAGTTCTGTGCGTTGCTGGTGTTGCTGCATGTCCAAGTTTATACAGCTGATAAATCTACTATTCTTACTCCGTATAGCTCTCTACTAATTTGCTATCGCAATTGATGCTTCGCCTTCCGGGTGAAACTGTGACATTTTTTATTTTTTAAGAACCGAGTAGGGGTGTCGAAATATTCGAACACCCGGCTAACCTGTTATTTAAATCAGACATCCTGAATATCCGGTTATTGAAATCAGGATAACCGGCTTTCGAGACCGGATTCACTTTCCTCCGGTTAAACGGGCTAGCCGGTTTGACGGATATTTGCAAGCACTACTTCGCACTATATTATAGCATTAAAAGCTACACTGACGCATAAGCACTGTAACGCTCGCGCGCCGTAAGCTCTGAGGTCATGGCACCTACCCTGTAAAATAAATATAATAATAATAAATGTGGACACACTCTGGGGCCAATACCTTGCCACCAAACAATTACCCCCCCCCCCCCCCCATCTGTCTTGCTTGCGTTGCATTTCTTAAAAACTCTGCGCTCGCTACTTTCCTGTCAACAATGCTACGTCACGCTGATAACGCGCACGCCGTTCGCGACTTGGAAGTGCCGGCGCGCCGCCTTAAAGAAAGGAAAGGCAATTAAAATGACATGCTCCTGGGCTAGTTGGTGCTTAATGACGTCATGTAGTGCAAGGGCAGAACCGCAAAGAGACCCACAGAGCGCCTGTGACTTGTTCTGTGTGAATATTTGTGCTTGTGCCATTGCGCTACATGACGTCATTAAAGAAGAGAAGCGAGACGAATGACAATTAAAAATTAAATTATGAGCTTTTACGTGCCAAAACCACTATCTGATTATGAGGCACGCCGTAGTGGGGGACTCCGAAAATTTGGACCACTGGGGTTCTTTAACGTGCACCTAAATCTAAGTACACACGGGTGTTTTCGCATTTCTCCCCTATCGAAATGCGGCCGCCGTGGCCGGGATTTTACAGATGACGATTAGTGTTTGGGGTCAAGATATGCTCCAAAGGGTGCGAGTGTTTCCGAGAGTGTACTGTTCAAGTTTCTGCGCTTAACTGCACTGATTCTGCATGTCAAACAGTCCGACATATTTTTAATGAATGCAAGGACGGAACCCCTACTCACAGGGCAGCAGCTTCTTGTAGGTGTTCTTGTTGTCGTTGTCCGGCTTGCTGGCATGTCGCATGCAATGCGATTCACCCTTGGTCGCAAGCTGGAAGGAGTAGAAATAAGAAAAGGCGTACATTAGGCCTAAGAAGAACTTTAAAAAAATAAAGATATCAAGGAAGCTAGAGCAACTTTTGTAGCTTTAACCTTATTTACTTTGACAACAGCTGGTTCTAAGGTTCGGACGTTAGCCATGGAGAAAGGAATGCTGCTGGTGAATGTTTGCACCCGTTGTGCCGACGACCAACTACACCACCCGCCGCCGACTCGTCGCTTGTCCTCGTTTTGTGTTGTGCCTTGCGGTGCGCTCGCTGTGACGACGTGGCGAAGTGAGCGAGTGATTTTGCAACGCGGAGCAGCGGTGTGTGTGTGTCTTTTCTTGTTGAGTTTCTTTTGTTGTGATCGTGGTCGTGCTCAGCGAGCGCATGGCGACTCGTCGTCCATGGCGACTCGGCATCTCTGTCGTCCGTGCCGCCGGGTTGCGCAATTAATTTTTCAGGGCAGCTGGGCCCTCGGACTGTGGCGCCATCGCACGGGAGAACGTGAACCACGGCAGCACCTCGGATCTGTTTGTGCCCCGGTGGTCGCGGTGCCAGCCAGTGCCGTCAACGTCCTCGCAGAGGGAGGGGCAGTGTGGGAACGCTGACGTGAATAGTGGATAAGAGCCAACGATGGACGAGGAAGAGGACGGACGCGCGAGCGGTGGTGCGTGGAACGCGCTAGTGGCGGCTGGGCGTTCTTGTGGGCGCGGCCGGCCTGGACTGGAGCTGTGGCCGTGGACCGCGGGATCGAAGCGTTTTCCCCACACGTTTCATCTGCGGGGGGATAGATGACTCTAGCCAACCGTTAACGTTGAGTGATTTCTTTGTACGTTACCATACAGTCGCGCATCGACGGCCCCGTCATCACTGTCTCCATATGCTGAACTCCGGGCGGAAGTGGTGCCCTGGGCTCGGGAGGTGAAAGGTCGAGCCTGGTCATGGCCGGCCACGTTGCCGGGGAGCGAGACGTGGGCCGGAACCCAGAGAGTTTGAACGGTGCGGCGGTTATATTTATGATTGAGGACTGAATTGCCGAAATGCGTTCCTGCGCGAAATTTGGAACGGCGGATTGGGAGTCGCTTATGATGTAAGTATTGCTGGTGGCAGCTATGGCTAAGGCAATAGCTGCTTCCTCCGCCTATTCCCGGTTAGACGCATTTACCTATCCTCCCGAGGTAAGTTTACCATCGTAGTCGACGACGGCCAACGACCACGCAGGCATAACCCCTTCTGGAGGAGTGGCCAAACATGTTCATCTAACTAATGTCACATGTCCAGTTGCGCACATCCAATGACCCAACTTGTCTACACCCAACGGCACATACCCAGCGGCACAAGTTGGCGTATATATACGGACATACATATTTCATAGCTCAAAGTGGGTAAGTTCACAAAGAATTGTCAATCCCATCAAAAAAGAAAGCGATAATTAGAAAATCGGAATTTACAAATGCACGTTAGCAACCCGTTAACAGTTTCGCCTTCACTTTCAAAGCTAGTTCCATCCCTTAGAAACACGAATTAGCCAACACTTGCCGGGGATAGCCGATATTCTAGTTGACATTAAGCGGAAGAAATGGAGCTGGGCAGGCCATGTAATGCGTAGGATGGATAACAGGTGGACCATTAGGGTTACAGAATGGATACCAAGAGAAGGGAAGCGCAGTCGAGGTCGGCAGAAAACCAGATGCGATGATGAAGTTAGGAAATTTGCAAGCGCAAGTTAGAGTACGCTAGCGCAAGACAGGGGTAATTGGAGATCGCAGGGAGAGGCCTTCGTCCTGCAGTGGACATAAAAATATAGGCGAATGATGATGCCGGCTTCAAGAATTTGTTAATGTTCATTTGTCGCTTCCCATTGAAACCTAATAATGGCAAAATCAGCGCTGACTAAGCCGACGTATGGGGTACTCAAATGTGGAATGCTTTCGTTTCAGCAACAGCAGTGGTGCAAAGTTTTTCTGCTACTTTTTCTAAAACTGATTATATAAACTACAACATATTTCTTGGTCGCAATAGGCTGCAAAAACACAATTCACAAGGAGCACCGAATATTATTGAAAGTTTTTGAATACAGCGAAGCAGTAACGATATAGTTCGCATTGTGGCAGCGACATTTCTACTAGCCATTCTAGAAAGTAGGGGTGACAAACAAACTGGGGCAGAAAAAACTCCACTGGCGAATTGCCTCCATTAAGTGCCGTAGCGTTCTTTGTAATGATTACTTATGCATCCTGTACTTTACCCTTGAAACCAGGACTTCCGTACTGTAAGGGATAAGCAACTCCAAAGAATAGCACGCACACAATGGCGAGCTCGCCAGTGAAATCATTTTTACTACCAATCTTTTGTTTGGTGAACGAAACAAATGTTGCTGTAGTGCTTTTCTCTTTTTCTCGCATAATTTGCATATCAACACGCTCGCCTTCGTTCCATCGCGTGCTCTTCTGTAGCTTCTCCTTGTCGTTGCAGATGCAATTCTCTGGTTGCTAGCGTTTGCCGCGCGTTTATTATTGCGATAGCAATTATATGGACACTCCAAAACAGATTTATGCCGTCGGCGTCGCCGTCGTCGTCGCTGTCGCCGTCGTCGTCGCTGTCGCCGTTGCCGTGAGGTTCCGTATGACGTCAGTGGAGATGAAATCGTCGCCGCGCGCCGAACGCTGTATGTGCGAGTGAAAGGGCGCGAGGGACGCGCGCTATCACGGGGAGTGAACGCACGGCGAAGAAAAAACGCGCGTTCTACGCCGTGCTCCCTTAAGGGCTGCAGAAGTCTCCTTCCTCCTTTACAATCACCATATATGTAGAACAAACGCGCCTTCTTCCGACGCGCGAAAGGTCATGGCGGGGAGGGGGGGAGGGGGAGGGAAGGGAGGCAACGTTGAGCTGCGGCATCAAGTGCCTATTTATATCAGAGGCTCCGGCAACAGTCACCAACGCCGTACGCATTTTGTGCGAACGCGGGCAAAACGCCGACGGCGTCGACAACAGTTCTGCGTGTTGCCGGTGCTGCTGCATGTCCAAGGGTTTACACCTGATAAAGCTACTATCATTACTCCGTATAGCTCTCTACAAATTTGCTATCGCAATTGATGTTTCGCCTTTGAGGTGAAACTGCGACAACTTTTTGTCACCGCAAGCCAGAGGCGCTGCGGAAACTTTCCCCCGCGTTCTAACGGCGCCTCGGTTAAGCCAAATCGAAACGTGTGCAAGCGTCTCAACGCGCTCGCTTGCTTGAGAAGAATTCATAAGGGTGTTCAATGCCGCTTGTCGATGCATACGCACGTGGCATAACTGTTTCAATATCGGCTTATGATACTAGACGTCGCGTGTTCAAATCCTGTCATTGGGATATTTTATTGGTGTTCAATAATTTATAAAACAGTATTTTGTTTAGAATGACGAGTTGACAATTTCGCAAAGCCGCTCGAAGCCAGGAGGATGAAGTTTAGCCAAATGTGCGTACTAACCATCACTCCCATGCTGGCTCACAAAATAGAGCGTCGTAGGTCCGTGCGCTCACAAGTAGGTGGCGGTAAACGTACAGAAGTTTGTGTATTTATAAAAATTACCCTCTTCAATCCTAAATAGCGGTATGTTTTTGTTTTGTTGGGGGTGGAGGGGGTTGCGGGACTAAGTAACCTCCCCAGCTCAGGGTGATACCGGGCCTCGCTCGGGCGAATGTTTCATCAATAAACGTTTCTTTCACCCCTCTCTCTCATTGGGGGGGGGGGGGGGATACGAAAAGGAAGGGCTAACGGAGCAGAAATTACCCCCGGACATCTAGGGCAAGATTGCTACGCATTAACAAACTACGATTCCGGCAGAACCCACGTCACGATGAACGTCGTTGTTAATGCGTATATAGCAATTAAGAGACACGCCGTGTCGTAGCCAAATTGTTCATTTCTGTACTACCGACCTCTTCAGTTTCCTATTACTCACATATTCGCTTCTCTGTAGCTCGGCGCTCTTCCCTCAATGCCGGTTCCGGTCAAATTCTGCTCGCTTCACTTTTCTTCGCACTTGGCTGCTCCTGATGCCGACTTTTCCCCCTTTCTGTAGCTGACATCTTCGATATGCTGTTGACAGCTTCTTCAATACTTGGCTCTTGCTCTGCTTATCTATCGCTTATCTATCGGGACCCCCACCCAGTCGCACTTGTACCCATTCTGGAAGATTGGCCATGAATGCTTACAGACCTTCTGTCACATGCATAGTTGCACATAGCCAATGGCTCAAGTTGTTTATGCCCGAATACCTGGCCTGCACAATTAGGTGGCCGTAACTAAGCTGATTTCAGAAGCAGCGATTGAAATTGGAGGCAAGGCACCGAGGAACCCGTAGGTAACTTCTACTAAGTAACAAAGCAATTTCGATGATATAGCAGAAGCAGCTGAAGTCTTTACTGACCTGCACAGTACCCAGAGCAGCGACGCAACCTTCATCAGCAGGAGTGAGGAAAGGGATACAGGTGCTCCTTATATAACACGTGTTGAACTTAAAGGGTCTTGCAAGACATATCCCGGGGAAAAGCGCCAGGAGCAGACGGGATAACAGTTGATTTAGTCAAAGATGGAGGAGATGTTATGCTTAAAAAGCTTGCGGCCCTTTATACGCAAAGCGTCACGACTTTAAGTGTACCAGAGAATTGGAAGAATGCCAAAATTATACTCATCAATAAGAAAAGGAGACGTTAGAGAATAGGAGAAATATAGGTGCATTTTTCGGTATATTTCCTTCTCATGACCACGGTCCCCTGCATACGGCAGGCATTGCGAAATCCTGACTGGGCGCTTACCACTGTCGTTGAAAAGTTCAGAATCATTGCATACTACCACTGCTAACATATGGGGCATAAACTTGAAGGTTAACTAAGAAGTTCGAGAACAAGTGAAGGACCGCACAAAAAACGATGGAACGAAAAATCTTAGGACTAACGTTAAGAGACAGGAAGAGAGCGGTGTGGATCAGAGAACAAACGGGGATAGCCGATATTCTAGTTGACATTAAGCGGAAGAAATGGAGCTGGGCAGGCCATGTAATGCGTAGGATGGATAACCGGTGGACCATTAGAGGTTACAGAATGGATACCAAGAGAAGGGAAGCGCAGTCGAGGTCGGCAGAAAACCAGATGTGATGATGAAGTTAGGAAATTTGCAGGCGCAAGTTGGAATCAGCTAGCGCAAGACAGGGGTAAATGGAGATCGCAGGAGAGGCCTTCGTCCTGCAGTGGACATAAAGGCTGATGATGATGATGGTTATGCCATTAGCTTGCTTTCAGCATTGTATAAAAGTTCACCAACTTCTTGACTTCAATCAACCAAGAGAACAGGCTGGAGTTCGGAAGAGATATTCTACAATGGATTACGTCCAGTAATCAACCAGGTAGTTGACAAATCTGCGGAGTACAATCAACCTGACTATATGGCTTTCATAGATTATGAAGAGGCATTTCATTCAGTAGAGAAACCAGCATTCATAGAGACATTGCGTAATCAATGGCATACATGAATATATTGGGAAATACCTTCAAAGATTAGACAGCTACCTTCCTTCTCCGCAAGAAAAGCGGAATATTACCTATCAATAAAGGCGTCAGGCAAGGAGTCACAATGTCTCCAGTGCTATTCACTGGAGACATCTGCAAACCGTATTCAACTACGGTTTGCAGATAACATTGTCTTATTCAGCAACAATGAGAACAAATTGCAACATATGATTGAGGACCTTAACCGAGAAAATGAAAGCGTGGAGTTGAAGATTAATATGCAGGATCGCCAGTCAGCCTCTAGAGTCTGTAAAGGAGTACGTTTATCTAGGTCAATTACTCACAGGGGACCCTGATCATGAGAAGCAAATTGACAGAAGAATAAAATTGGGTTGGAGTGCATACGGCAGGCATTGCCAAATCCTGACTGTGAGTTTACTACTGTCCTTGAAAAGTGTACAATCATTGCATTCTACCAGTGCTAACATATTGGGCCGAAACTTGGAGGTTAACAAAGAAGCTCGAGAACAAGTTAAGGACCGCACACAGAGCGATGGAAAAATAGCTAGGCCTAACGTCAAGAGACAGGAAGAGAGCGGTGTGGATCAGAGAACAAACGGGGATAGCCGATATTCTAGTTGACATTAAGACGAAAGATTGGAGCTAGGCAGGCCATGTATTTCGTAGGAGATTGGACGTAGGACCGTTGGAACTTTATACGATTGCCAACGGAGGGTAAGCGCGGTCGAGGAAAACAGAAAATTAGGTGGGGTGATGAAATGAGAAAATTCGGAGGAGCAAGTTAGTATTAGCTAGTGCAAGACAGGGGTACTAAGAGATCGCTGGGAGAGAGTTTCGTTTGGCTGTGAACATAAAAATAGGTTGATCATGATGATCAATTGGTGGCTCAAGTTTCCCCACTCCTGCACACACCCAGTGGCCCAAGTTGGCGTGAAAAAGTTTAGAAACGGACATTATAGCGAATGGGGCGTGAGGTTGCCACAAAATGCGTATTACATTATTAGAGAGCTTTAGATGGTAAAAAAAAAGTATTACCGTGCGCCGAATACGGCTTTACCAAAGCGGCACGTGACAGCAGCGAATGTTGGCAGCGACATCTGGTGACGCAGAGTCTAGCGAGAGAGCACGCAGAGCTAATACTTCATTGGCCTATCATATTCCACTTAACTTGCGCTGTAGTGCATTGTCGCGTCACAATCGCTCACGTGCAGTCCTTTCATGGTTTTCATTGGACGAGAACACTCACGCGAGAGGAATTTTTCAAACGCATTGTAGTTCGGCAATTCGTCACAAGATACCACTACCAGCTTTACTACTGCCATCCACGGTTCCGGTAGCCCGGTACTCTGTAAACGGTAACAAGTTGGCGGACAAGCTAAAGCTCTAACGATGAGGACAACGCAGCGGAGAGGACGGTCGGAGGGACGGAAGGACGGAGCATATGAAGTTTAGAATAATTAGCAGTGTCAAGTAAACATAGCGCAGGGACATAGTACTGCAACCTGGTGTGTTCAAATTCTAGCCAGCATCGCAGAAAGTCCACTTTGACTTCTAAGAAGACAAGTTCCAGTTCCACTAATCGAACGCAACTAGAAAACATCTGTATGACTTGACGCCACAGCACTTCGGCAAATAAAGGTTAAGGAAATCACGTAATATCCCTGTATTTTAACATTTTACGCGTGCGAACCTACGAAACACACAACCTAGCGTACATTAATTGAGCGCGTAAACAGCGATGACAACGCTTTCTTGTGCGCAGATGACCCACCCGTCGAGCTTCCTAGCCTTCAGCTCAGCCGCCATTTTGTTTGGACAATAAAGTAAAGGAAGCAAAATAAGGTAGCTGGTGTCCTTCATTTCTTTCTTCGTCTCTCATGTTAGCGCTGCAATTTGTTTGCCAAGTAGACCGCGTCATTTATGAATTCGATGCTGTCATTGCGAAGCAGCCTCTCTCGCCGGTTTCATCGGAATGGACACGAGAATTAAGACGGCCTGCTGTCCCCTTAGATGTCCATTCAGTCGTCTACGGTGAGTATTCGAACACGGCCATAGTGTAAGCTGTGATGGCACCTTTAGATATCGGCAGGGCTGGCGATGCGTTTGCGTTAGAGTGTACAGCGATAAATATCGCGGATCTGACAACGTCCACTCCCGATCATGATGACAATGTGAGCGTAGACGGAAATGAGGGCGGTATGATCGGGAGTACCAGGAGTTGGTATGATGCTACGTGCACTGTAGGAACAATTTAACTGCGACAGCCGTGCCATCGGTGAACTGACGGTGATTTACATTCGACTTCGTTTTCCACAGTGGCAGATGTTTGTCGCTGTGTGCTGGGTTTGAGGCTTTCCGACTCGTGCCCCCATGTTACTTTTCATACTGCTCACGAAATAACATTTCTTGCAGTATCTATGCTACTTATGCGTTTCTGTGATCAGTTTCTGTATCCCGTTTCTCGCCCAGCACCCGGAGTACTAGCATGCCAGGCGATCAGCCAGGCTAACATCTCCAATTTATCACCAAAGTCAGCATCTATCTCACTCTACACAAGTCATCTTCACAATCATCATCTTAATATAGATCTGCTACAGGACTAAGGTCTCACCCAGCAATTTCTAATAGGTGATGCCCAAATCGAGCGGCCGCTTTCTTCCTTGGAGTAAGCCATTAATCTCGAAGGCGAAACTTTTGCCAGTTGGATAGGCCGGAATAAATTGCAGAGCCAAAAAAAAAAAAAAAAACGTCGAAGACGCCATGTTTTGTACACCGCTTATTAAAGCTGCCTAACGTCAGGGGACTAAGTCTTATGTTTGCAAATTTCCATCGCACAACCAAGCTACCTGCCACAGCTGAGAACTTTATATCACGAAGCGGTCAGCCTCTAGAATATCTGCAAGAGTACGTTTATGTAGGCCTAGTAATCTCAGAGGACCATAATAATGAGAAGGAAATCTGCAGAAGAATAAAATTTCGGCTGTAGCGCATCCTGTAAGCGCTACCAATTCTCATGACAGGCAGCTCACCACTATCCTTGAAAAAAAAAAAAGAATTACACGATCATTGCATTCTGCCGGTATGAACTCTAAGGCAAAAACTCGGAGATTAACAGCGAAGATCTAAAACAAGCTAAGAGCGATGCAACGAACGACGAAACGAAACATGTTAAAATGTTAGGCTTAGCGTTAAGAAACAGGCGGTGTATATTAGGGCGAGAACGGGGGAGAAACAGCAACCGGAGAGAGGAAAGGCAGGACCGTTAACCCGACGCATCTCCCATTTGCTACCCTGCACTGAGGAGAGTGAAAACGGGGGTAGCTGATAGTCTAGTTTAGGTTCAGAGAGGGAAGTAGAGCTGCGCAAGGCATACATTGCCTATTGGACGTATAACTGAGGTATAAATAGATACACATTGAATGCGAACGTAGGGAAGAAAAACGCAATTCCTTATACCTGTTCCTCTGCATGCTTAAATTGTTTTTGGATTCATCAACGTGCTCAATCCGTGGAGAGCCCTGAATCTGCAGATTGCAATAGCAAGGTTGCAAAGGTTTACACGTTGTTAACCAGTCTGTCCTTGAATATTAAAAAAGAGAATTTGAGACGAAATGTTGATTTCTGCGGAACAAGTTTTATAGTCATCGCAACAGAATTTCAGCAGTAATCATTAGTACGAATTGCGCTAATAAACTCGAATAATCATCATTAGTACGAATATTACCAATGTTTGACTGATTAGCATGTAAATAAACAATCGTGGTTAACGGCAGAGCCGGTCAATCAGCACTCCATATCCGGTTGCTGGAAGCATTCTGCCACAGAATAGTCTCAAAAACACATACTGCGAACATGCCATAAAATGCATTGCTGTTCCAGTTGAGATATTTACAGAATTTTGCTGCAAACATGCCATAAAATGCATTGCTGTTCTAGCTCAGATATTTACAGAATTTTGCTGCAGGTTGTGCAGAAAGAATAACTGAAACAGAAACGCACTTCATTGCAGATTCAATTTCTCTAAATTGGTGCTAGGCACAATTATGGCAAATTCGTATTCTTTCAGTATTGGCTGCCTTCAATATGCCATTACGTGACCCCAAAGAAATGAAGAAAGCTAATTAGTAAAATTTTGTCCCCAAATGTATTCGCTATCGTTCAAATGTTGTCTGTCGCCGCTATGAAGTTTTCACAGCAATAAAATGTCATTTTGTCTTTAGTCCTGAATATTTTTTTTTAGTTTTCGACAATGAGTCATGTCCAAGAAATTAGGGCATAACCCCTGTGGCCATTTTTAGGAACCTTTTTTTGTTATCTTTCGTATAGGCATCCAGTCTTGCACGCTGTCACCCGCTCGTCCTTCTGCGCATGTGCATGAATTTTGCACATTGCTCTTTCGGCCACCCATTGAACTTCACTGCAGGGCACTAGCGTAACTCATTGAGCAGCGTTTTCAGAAAAATTGTATTTCGGAAGATCAGCCGAGGTTCAACAACTTTCCGTTAGCTACGTCGAAAGGATACCTTTTTCCGATAACATAAGCTTTACACTAATTGCACTTAGTCGTAATTTCCCTGCTAAGTTATAGCAGTGCTTAAACCTTGGCCGAAGCGCTAATATAACGCAGCAGAGAAGTTATGACTAAGTCCCTTAAATGCCTATATTTTCAGAAGCGAGTATCCTCCTGACGTTGGTAACCGAAAGTTGTAAAAATTCGGCCGATCATTTGAAGTAGAGTTTTTATGAAGTTCTGCTCAGTGAGTTAAGCTAGTGCATTGCGGTGAAGTTTGGTGGTTGGCCGAAGAATAAATGTCCTAAATTCATGGACATGCGCAGAAGGACGCACGTGTGAAGCCTTGCAAGACTGTATGTCTACACGAAAGGTTACATACATAAAGGCTACGTGTACCTATACTAAAGGTTACTATATAGTAACCTTTATTATAGGTACACGTAGTCTTTTATTTTATAGGTGCACAAAATTGTGAGAATATGCCCCTTTATTAAACGTTACTTAAGTAAAGGTTACAATGTTATGTTCAACTTATAGGTTACAAATTTGTGAGAGTATGCCCTTTATTAAAGGTTACTTAAATAAAGGTTACTGTGTAACTTTTCTTTATAGGTGCACAAATTTGTGAGAATATACCCCTTTAGTAAACGTTACCGTGCTAAGAGTGTGGAATGAGCGTCCGTTCCACGATATAGAAGGAGCCACGTCCGAAATTCAAGAGTGAAAAAGCAAGTGATTTATGAAAAGAAAAGAGCAGTAACCGTTTGAGCGAAGCAGGCGGCCTTGAAGATGACGCATTATGGTGCGACATGACAAGCTCCGAAGGTGATTTCATTTCTCGAGCTTTGCTGCATACTTCCGTGTCGGTGTATATACCCCGTCTCCCAGACTGTGATTGAACGCGACACTAGTTTGCCGACGAAGTAATTTTCAAGTTTGTCTCTTTTGCAGGCCGTAGAAATCTAGGTAGAATGCAGCGAAGAGAACGCTAGCGATGACGCCAAAAAGAAGAAAAAAAAAAAAGCTCGACTCTCAGACGGGCAGCGAACGTGTGTTGCCTCGCAAAGCTCTTCCTGCGAAAGGTAAGGTACGATGACGTATAAGCTTAATCGATAATGCTAAGAAGGAGAATCGCTGAGCAGGTAATGACCGAGAGAATTAGATTCTCGCTTCTTCGCCAGAGCAATCTCTTCTGTTTACATTATTTGATACCTTTTTCTTACTTTCGTTGTCCTTATTTGCGGAGTAGCTCGCGCTTCCGTGCTTCTTGGCAGCACATATCCGTGATTTCGTTCGTGTTTTCTTTTCTTTCTTTTCTCTTTCGGTGACGAACTCGCAGCCTCCATTACGCATTGCATTACCGAATCATCATGCTGGCCTCTTCCGCGTCTTCCGCTGCCTCATATTTACTTTTCGCCAGGCTATTGCAGCAGCCGTTGGCTCAATCGATGCATGCCGTTAATGACACGCCTGAGAACCCTGTAGAAATGAAGGAGCCATTCCTTTTTTCAAAGCAAGCAGCTAAAAATGTACCAAAATGCTGCTTGCTATTCCATAACTTGTAGCCGCCATGTCCCATCGGCCTACATTAAAGCGAGAACAGGAAATAACAGATCAGAACGTCTGTGACGCATAATAACATGGAAGTTACGACGTGTAAACGCTGTGTCGTTCGGTTGCTAAGTATAGAGTGGTCCAATGTGCTCGTTTCGAAGTGCGAATTCTGCTTCCATTACAAAGGCAGGCCAACATGGAAACGGAACAACGCGCTGCAGTATAGTTTCGGAATTGTTCGCGTTTGATTTTATGATGATATTATGCCATATATGCATTTATGGGCTGTGCTAGCCCCCCAAGAGTAACTCTGAAAAGAAGAAAAATCAGAATATAGTCCGTACTCGTCAATATTTCCTTATGTTCACTGCGGAACGAAGGCCTCTACCAACTATCTTTAAATGCTCCCGACTTGCGTAAGCTGACGGCATCTTGTACTGCCTGCGTATTTAATCATTTCATCAGTGATAACCACGCAGTCCTCGACCCACCTCGGCTGAAAATCCATCACCTTGGTAGGCCATCCGGCCAGTACAAACGACAGCGCAGTGGCGACACGATCTGGTGCGGACGGCGGCGCAGGATGCATTGATAACACAAGCAAAATACTGAAGAGGGTGGCGCCAGATGCGCTGGTGACGCTCCATCATTATAAGCCGTTGTCGCTCTTTGGCGCCTTATCCATCCACGTCAAACCATTATGAACCGTGACCAAACGTACTCCGCCGGCGGCTGCACATGGGGCGGCCGCCTGCCCTTATCTTTAAAGCGATCCGCGATTGCGACAGAGTGCCTACTGCTGATAGCTTGGCGCGCTGTGTTCTCGCCGCTTAATTAGCGTTGAAGAGAGACGCGCGGGCCCGTATCTTGAAAGCGATCTGCGAAACGGGCAGAGTGCGCGTGTGCTGAGAGCTCCGCGAGTGCTGTGTTCTCGCCGCTTCGTTCGCCTTGAAGTGACAGGCAGCACGAAAGTAAAGACGATAGCTGCTGCGGGCTCTATCTTGAAAGCGATCGTCTCACATGACGGACGGACGGTTTTCTCGTTGGGTGAGCATAGAAATGCTTACGCATTTAAAAATTACTTTCACTAACTATCCATCCCCAGGGCGATCGATGCAGCAGTTTGGCGTCTGTTCTGTCCCCACCAGGGTAACAGCTCGCAAGCCAAACTCTTGCAACACCCGCCTACCACCTAGAGTATCAGCTACCCCAGTCTGCCTGCTATCTATTCTACACCGCTATCTTCCCGCCTCTTTAACGTTATGAGTTTATCAATTTTCGTTTCATCGCACGCTGGGTGGCCCTTTACTTAATCTAGGTTTCTTTATTAACCTCGAAATTTGTGCAAGAGCCATCAAAAGCTTCCTGCTCCGACGCGACATTGCTGTGCCGACTCCGGCTCGGGCAGCATTTACAAAGGCTTACTCGTTTCCCATAAGCCAGAAGTCTAACTGACCCAGCCCGGTCCTGCAGCGCTTATATGCACCTTGCCAAGTGAGTTGGGGGAGTCAATCTACACCCTGTTCACGGGAGCGTTGACAGGACTTGCCTCTACATTCGCTCGAAACGATACGCCAGCGCTTACACGAACATAATAGCCGGAGGTTGGCCCGACTTTACCGGGATATTGTATACGTAGCTAAAGGAATGGGTGGCACACTTACGTGCGACTCTTCCGGAAGCAAACAAGCTGTTGAACAACAATTGGGCCCCTGACTCCAGTATTACACCCAGCGTGGAACTCTCCAGACAATGGTAAACTAATTGGACTCAAGGCCGTTTTTGAAAGCGCAGATCCTAGGACAAAGACGTGCTCAAGCGCATCTACCTAAAAGCTAATTGGCGAGCCAAGTGACTATCAAGTGGCCGGCTGAGTGACAGCCACTCAGCCGGCTACCCGAGCTTAGTCCTTGGAGCGGTATTTGATACCCTCTTCCAGAAGACCAAGGGCACCAATTAAAAAATGACCAGCTCCGCGCAAGCGCGCAAACCTGCCGTAAGAAGCCAAAACCTTTAAACGGTCGTAAATATGTAGGGTGTGCCAGTTGTCTCGCCGCCGTGCAATTTAGCTAGGCTCTGTCCACGCATCAGCCGTGCTGACAAGAAGCTCGTATGTTAGTTAGAAGAAGCGAGCCAGACCTTGCGCAAAACGCGAGACATGGCGCTGTACATGAAATAGCGTTATTATGTGGCGAAACTTGTGTAGGATAAACTGGACCCTGTTTCAATTAACGGGCACAGGAGCACAAACTATCATTAAAGAACCAAGGCGACGCGCACTTACCTGCGCATTGCATGGCCTGCAAGTATGAGCCGCTGCTTCGTGAGATAAAGAAGTAGTGGCACATTGCAACTAACACTGTTGGAGGCTTTCCACATCAAGAAAAGAGGCGTGAACGGCATTAGCGATTCTTCTGCTTATCTTTTTTTTTTTTTTGGAAACGAGCTGCAACTGTTTGAAATATTGCGGTGACATCTTTAACTTCACTGCTGCACGCGCATTCTTGTGACTTCGCTCTATGAATAAGCAGCTTCGTGTCCCCAGCAGGGTTCTTTGCAACTTCCCCCTACTAAAGTCTGCTTCCTCATTGCGCCAATATCGCAACCTAAGACTTCAAGCTACTCGCCCAGCAACATCTTCTATACCGTAGAATAGCAAGTCACCACAACGTTCCACGTCGGAAAATATACATTGAAATTCGTAACATGTCACTGATGGATCGGCGCTTGAATTTCGGCGCGAAATTCAAGAACTTAAAAGTTTGCCCTCGTGATCTCTTCCAGTAACCAGCCTCCTGATAGGAAATTCGGAAAAACGAGCAATATAAAACACTCTTTCACTTTAAACTTAGTGTTTCTCGCTGGTGTCATCGCAGTACTTTTGAGAGCATTAGAATCATGCCCACATCGCAGGTTGAAATTGACGAGGGAGGAGGGCGCGCTGAACGCTGTTTCCATCGGCCACCACTGAATCGTAGACCAACAGCGACTTTGTCGGCGCTTCCGATAACATTGCCGTGAGTTCTTCAAGGTCATAGAATTATGTAACCACTTTTCTGACGCATCTGATGCGCAATTTGCGTGCGCCGAAATTGGAACGCGCAGGCTCAGCGTTGCAACAATATCGTACACCGCATTCGGCATGAGCGAGAAGATATATAGGATTGCTTCCACGCGCGAGTCTTCCTAATCCAATCCGAGCCGAACGCCAGCCGGCGCGCTAACGGGATTTGCCCACACGCCACGGTTTCCTCTGCTTTCTATTCTATATATATATCTAACAGTACGTCTACGGCGCGTTCCGGAGAAATAAAGCGACAAAGGAAAGCGCGGTCAGAAAAGTGAGGAAGTTGTTTGTTGTCTGAAACCCCTCTTTCCCGCTGTTGTTCAAGACGGATGAGGGTCCTTCATCTTCTCGTCTATAAGATTGCCGCTCAGTCAGTCCCCACTCCCAATGACGCAATCCAAGAAAAAAGAAAGCCTGTCTTCTCCTCTCCCGTACTTCTTTTTTTTTTTTTGGTTCCTCGTCGCAGGAGGAATTCGATCTCGTCGAATCTATCATGATCTTATAGGAAGACTAGACCAAGGAAGAGGCGCTGTGAGGATATCGCAAAAATGACAACTATTTCCTCGTGGTTTCGGGTTGTCGTAGTACATACGAGTATTGACGCACAAGTGTGAAGCTTTGGGGGGGGGGGGGGGGGGGGATGTCCTGTGTGCGTGAATATATATACACATATTTGTGCACGAAGAAACCGTGCCGACCGTCTACAGGGAAGAGAAGCGCGTGATATTCGACGCTGCTAATGCAAACAAACAAGCCCAGAGAGTTTGCGACATCAATGCGTACACAAACATGTATTCGGAGACGCCGGGAGTCACGCATGTCCGATTCCAGGAAATTGAGTTATCAGATGAGTGCGTGGGAGGAACGAGGAAAAACAATGAAAGCGTGCGGACGGCTTTGTTTCGTCTCGATATGGCTTTCTGATATTGTAATCGCATCTAAAAGAACTTCGAGATGGTTGTCCTGCAGTTTTTCATTTTTCGTTAGGGAACGAATGCGCCTTCCCGAACCCACTGCGCTTGTTTGTCATGGCATCCGGAACTTTCTGAGGGAAGAGCTCTTCAAAGTGAAAAACAAGATGATTGATTGATCTATTGATTGATTGCGAGTCATCACAATCAATCTACATTATTCCATGCAGTGTAACGAGGGACTCGTCTGTCACCGCCAATCAGGAACGAGAACCAGCTGTGTGTGTTCCACAAACGCGACGATAGTGCGCAACCATTGTGGGCTACTAATCCATGCGTAAAGCTTCCGTTTAGTAGGCGTAGCGTGGAGCGATAAGAGGCGAACAATGGAAAAGTCATTCCTTATGGTTTTCTTTTGCCGTTGGCTGACGCGACCCTTATACGTTTGCTCAGTGAAGGGTGCAATGCTTCCGCTGTTCTATACCAGATGTACCGCGTATTTCCGGGAATCCGCTTTTCAAGATATGTGTGTCTGCGTGGTAATGTCGAAGGCAAGTGGAACGGTCAGCTGACTTTGAAGAATGGCGTCAGGTTAGTATCGTGGATGACGCAGCAGCGCGGGCATCTACAATAGGTTGTTCATTTATAAACATACATCACCTCGAAGGCGCCACCTATAAGAAAAACAAGTGCAGTAATAGAACACGCAACTACTGTGCACAGTAAAAGACAGCAAATAATTTACGCATCTAAATGTGAGATCATACATATGCAACGAGCAGGGTGATCATGGGGTAACGGGGGACTTGGTCATTGCTAGTCACGAACACTTGAACCCAGCGGAGAATGAAGCCATCGAAGTCATAAAGGGATTAAACTGATCTGGAAATTAACGCCTGTGGTTGAAAGGATGTTCCACATCAGCTGGCACGACCTCGTTGGTTCATTGTGAATAGTGCTGTTAGAGTGACGTAATTTGCGTCTCATAACGTCACGATGACTTTGTCATGCAATTGACATGTTGTGTGCTTTTGGGTGAAGTTTCTTTTGTCATTTCGTTTTAATCTTATGGCAACATTTTCGCGTTAGTGACTTCTCATTCGCATTGCTTTGAGCTGATGTGTTCTAACATGAGCATAGACTACACTCGTGCCGGTCGCAGCTGGTCATATGTCCATAACTTCTTTCAAGCTAAGCAGATTCTGAAAGCGTTTAAACATCTTTATTTTAACGCGACAGCGTTAATGGCCCCATGTCGCAGACCTTCCGCGTGGCGCATAGGCGTTACTGAACTACTTGAATTTCTCAACGTAAAATGTGTCAGAAAATTCGTAAAGTACGACTTATGCAGAACCTACCGATATGATAGCGTCGGATTGAAATTTGAATGTAAGAGAAAACGTAATTCTGTTACACGGAAACTCAAACTCCTTTACCAGCTGCCGTATGAGGTCTGTATTAGTAGGAGCAGCGCGGCTCGCTCGGTTCCTTGCTATCTATCTATCTATCTATCTATCTATCTATCTATCTATCTATCTATCTATCTATCTATCTATCTATCTATCTATCTATCTATCTATCTATCTATCTATCTATCTATCTATCTATCTATCTATCTATCTATCTATCTATCTATCTATCTATCTATCTATCTATCTATCTATCTATCTATCTATGTTGTTTTTTTCTGCAATAAGTTTACAAACAAAAAATCAGCCACGATATTTACGCCTGACAAGTTTGACTCAGCCCCAAAGGTCGTGAAACATTATTGTGTCGCATGTGGTGTGGCGTCGCCATTTACAAGTGCCTATTCATTCCTAATCGGAATCGCCAACAGTGCGGCGTGCAATTCATGCGTGTGCGATGAGACTCTAGAGCACCTTCTGTGTCACTGCCCATCCTTTGAGACTCAACGACGCAAGCTAAACTCAACCTGTTAGATAAATAGATCGCCCTCGGAAGAAAATATCCTGGGGTCATGGCGTATCTTGAGGTCAAGACCACAAAAGCCCTTCTGCCCTCCTTGAATGCGAGCGGACTGTACGAACGCTTGCGGCAGCGTTCGTACGAATGCATTCCAAATGACTGGCTCTTCATTATTTTTCTTATCTTTCCTTCTTATCTTTCCCCCTCCCTAAGAGTAGGGTAGCCAACCAGGCACGTCCTTGGTTAACCTCCCCACGTTTCCCTCTTCGGTTGACTCTCTCTCCTTGACACAGCCTCGCTCATTTGACTGCGCTTGACGAAGTAACCTTAGAGACACTCACACGTTATGTATCTACAGGTTTGTTTCTCACAGTGAACGATCACAACCTGTGTATGGGAACGCGCGAAATAAAAGCCGAACGATTGTGATCACGAACGCCAGTTCAACGCACACCCCGCAATAAATACTTCGCCTGAACGCTTTCGTTCGGGCTAAATTACTACGACGGAAGTGGCGAAGTCACCGTAACGTGTCGCGACACCAAGCAACGGGTCGTGGAGCTAATTAACGCCGTGAACCCGTAGAAGCTCATTAGGGGTCTATTTGGGGTAAATGGAGAAGCCGGTCGCTGACTCGCTTCGGATTACGATCGCCAACATCGCCGACTTAATCGGCTTCGAGAAAAACCGGTCCGGGTCGTCCCACCGTGAGATGTAGAACTCTCGGGTGATGTGGGCTCGGTGGGGTTTTCGACAAATTGTACGAGATATCTGCTGCTGACAAGGCCAAGATTAGAAACCAGTGGCCAGCCTGTTTCAGAGAGCCGAAATAATTGGTGAAAAAAAATAAACGATGAGGCGAGGGATAAAGAGGACGTTCTAAAAGAGGCACGGAGTAGAACAGATATATAACAGTGATTTTGATATACAGCCCCGCTGGCTGCAGGTGATAGGAAAAGTTCAATTCCCTTTCATCTGCGACACCTGAATTCGGATATTGGAACGTACGATGAACCTCGTGGTTGCTTTGTAGTTTTTTTTTTGTCGATGTTTTCTTTTCCCTTCGCATCTAAACCACTCTGGACTAGTGCCGGCTGTTTCTGCATCGATATATACGAAGCCGCTTTTGAGTTAATGTGTAGACGCTGCGCTCAACGACGTGCTTTGTCTTGCGTGTTTTTTTTTTCTTCTTTTTTTTGTTTTTTGCTTGTCATGTGTCTCTCGTGACTCCTTCGTGTATCATTTTCTTTATTGTTGCATTCGCTTGGAATGCCGAGCTAAGGGTGTACCGCTAGCAATACTTCTCTAGTTTTCGAGAAAAAAACTTTTTCCATTCGATAAAACAGGAAAAAAAATATAAAAGATTCCTTCAAAATCTACATTCAAGCGTCTGTCGTTCGTTACCAGAATCGGTTCGTCAAAATATTGTCACGTTAAAGTGGCGGTGAAGGATTAAGCACTGCCAAGATCACGAGTAAATAATTGAACTCTTTTTAAACTGGGCGAACTTCTCCGCAGCAAAGAAAAAAAAAAAAAAAGAGGGGAACAAGCGACTCTCAAGGCAAAGCGATAGCGGCGAGCAGTTGTCGTTCGTCCAATTGACGGCTTACGCGTACGTCCGAGACCTATTTACACTGATACTGTAAATTCCACAGCGATTTAAATTGCTCGCACACATCCGAAAACGCATACAGCACTATCAGCGTCACGCGCACTATTTGATTAGGCAGCACTATTTGCTGCATAATCGGCGACAGCTTAAATTCGAGAACTTTCGGATATGGTAATGTATGCGTGCCAATATTTGCATGCCGGACAATATGTGTTTGCGTGAAACAGCGGGGCAACAAAGACGACCGTCTGCTCTCTGCCTATATCGACGCCGGCATTCGTTACGTCCCCTTATACGAAATCTGCGGGAAAGCCGTACATGAAGGTACATTCATGGAATGGAGGGAAAGAGAATACGTTTCTGGAACCTTCGCGGCTCTCACGGAACGCTGCAAACAAACATCCAGTGGCGATATAGCCGTGAATGCGAGACGAACGGGTTAGCATTACGTCTCTGCACCATTTAAACCGCGCCCACCGGACTGCAAAGTGACACACGCCCTAACTCTTCGAGGAGCGAAGTGGAGCTGACGGTGGTCCAGAACAGACCATCGTCATTGGCACTGCCTATATATATATATATACAGTCGAACTCAGATATATCAAATCTGAAGGGTATCACAAAAAAAGTTCGATATATAGGTAATTCGAGATATAAAATTTAAAACTTCATACAAAACGTTTCAGAGGTATTTTACTGTTGTTCGTTGTACACAATCATCCGTTACATGTGGCTTCGACATATCCGGTTTCGACTATTATTAAAAGTGTATTGCTATATTGATTGCTAGATTTACGGGAGACCTGCCAGAATTAGATGTTGGAGCAAGTTTGAAAACACCAATTTCAATTGACGACTCGCAAAATGGTGCGCGCCCTCTTCGCTACTTCGGCTGCGCTGCACAATCTGGTTGGAAAAGAAGGCATATTCCCGCTATTGCTTTTGGTGATATTTCGCCACTTCTAGGCCAGATGAGTTGAAGTCCGCGCACAGATCAAGTGATTTTGCCGTGGCAACATAAATCCATCATAAAACATCAACATAAAATTAAACCTAAAAGTGTAGCCTTCGGCTAAGTATTGATGACGTTATCTGCAAAAGAAAAAGTTCCTGTGACGTTCAGGTTACAACCTAATACCGGTCACGCGAAGGCACACGTCGACTATGTATCGGCACGCCAAACATTGCCATCTTAAGCACCCTTGGTTGAAAATTACCTTTCGTGCTCATGCGTAGAACATTTTTGCAAATGTTCGATTGCTTTCGACACGCTGTATTTTTGCGGCTCCTTTTTTTTGTCGAACGCTAATGCCACCGTTGAGAACCAGCCCAAACGTGATATTCTTGTTATTCGCGGGCTTTCTTAAACACGCGGGAAAAGAAACCGCTTCAGAGATAGCGTGTCGCAAACAACTGAAATTGATGTTTTCGAAGTCTCTCCAACACCTTTTGTTGACAGAACTGCCGTGGATATAATTAGAAAGTTTGTTAGTAATTATTTACAAATAGACTAATTATACAGGCGTACCACAAGAGATACGAGACGCTTCTTCAGGTTGCTGCCAACGTCTTGCAGTTGGTTTCATCCGCATAGAAGGCTTCCATTTCATATATACTGTATATAAAGCTTGGTTTACGGAATAGTTCAGTGGAAACCCGCTAGGTGGCGAAAAGTAATTAGATCGAAAATGAGACATCCATTTTTTGTAGCAATTGCTGCGATTGGGTGGATGTCTCATTTTCCATTTAATATAAGCTTCGTGCATGATAGCTGGGAAACACTATAATATAGTTCGAACACAGTCCGAAGAGTTTAAACGCAACGCAAAACCTTACCACCGATATCTATGCTTTGCGCTTCAGGCGAAACTGCTCAATTTTTAACCCACTTTACTCATGCTACTCTTTTCTTGTTCTCCAATTAAGTGCGATGGATCTGTATACTTCTGCACGGAAATAATTAAAAAAATTAGAGAACGTTTAAAGCATACCGAAACGTACGAGGCCACGGGCCCAAGATCTCATCCGTAAAAGGTATGTCGTCTAAGTGCCCCAAAGCCATCCGAAGGGCACTCCTCTCATTTTCGTATCTGGGGCAGTCACATAAGATGTCGGGTGGTTTCCTCAACACCACATGTGCTGCAGTTGGCATTGTCCGCCATTCCAAGCGGCACAGTAATGTTTCTTCTCGTCGGTTAAAACCCGGTAAAAGTTGTAATTGCAACTGTGGGTCAATGGCATATAGGCGCCGGTTGGTAAACCACGGTGTATTCCATTTTCTTAGAGTTATAGTATGGGCAAGACTGCTGAGGTGCCGCGCTGCCTCCGTTCTTGACAATGGTATCGATATTATTTCAGATTCTTCATGCGCCACACGCGCAAAACCAAAGTGTTGTTTAACACTAAACGATCTCTGACAGGCTGCTCTAATGTAGGCCTCTTTTGTTTAAACTATACCAGTAGCACAAGCTTCGTCGGAAATTTTGCTGAAGCTGCTTATCTAAACTGCGAACATCTCTCGGTCATAATAAGCCGATGGACTGCTCTTTACAATGCGCTCCAAACCTTATTTCAAGCTCTTAAATACAGGGAAGTACGCTAGGGTTAGTTAAGCGATTATATGCAAAGTATCCTGTGGCATCCCGCGGAACCACATCGCAAGGGGGAGGAAAATATTATGGGAATGCTAACAACTTTCGAAGGACGTGAACGCGAAAACCTAGACTGACTTTCTGTTGATCTGCTGTTAAAACTTTCTGTTAGACTTTAGCTTCTCCATAGCTGCGCTCTCCCACGGCGGTTACGACTAGCGGCATTTCGAGCTGCTAAGCCTCTTCGCCGTGGCGCACTTTCTCGGTCTTCCCCGCCGGCTGCTAGGGCCTGTGC
>NC_051164.1:42835790-42870684 GCF_013339745.2 Dermacentor silvarum | reverse complement strand
CATGAATAGTGTTGAGAGCAAGGTGACATTCCAAGTCAATTGAAAGCAGCACAAATCATCTTTATAAAGCAGCTTGGAAAGAAACTAAAACTGCCCCACTTAAAGCCCATATCGCTAACATCCTGCGTCGGTAAACTGATGGAACATGTGGTTCTCACACGCCTCACGAAATACATAGACGATGAAGGACCTAATCCGCATAGCATGGTTGGATTTCGACCAAGGTTATCGACGCAGGATATTATGCTCCAACTGAAACATCACATTATAGATGCAGGCGCGAAAACTCTAGATACCAAGGCGATACTAGGTCTCGATCTAACAAAGGCCTTTGACACTGCCATGCACAAGGAAGTACTACAAAATACCCAATAGCTGGATGTAGGACGTAAAACATACGCGTACATCAAAGACTCTTTGACGACTCGTACGGCAAAGATTACAATTGGGGGAACAAATCGGAGGAGATCAAACTAGGCAATAGGGGTGCTACGCAGGGGTCGGTACTATCCCCCTTTCTATTCAACGTGGCAATGATTGGTGTTCCTGCGCGACTCGAATAAATAGAAGGACTCAGACACAGCTTATACGCGGAATAAGACTTGGTTTGAGCAAAATTTAAATTAAATTATTGGGTTTTACACGCCAAAACCACGATCTGATTATGAGGCACGCCGTAGTAGGGGACTCCGGAAATTTGGACCCCCGAGGGTTCTTTAACGTGCACCGAAATCTATGAACACGGGTGTTTTCGCATTTCGCCCCCATCGAAATGCAGCCGCTGTGGCCGGGATTCGATCCGTCGACCCCATGCTCAGCAGCCCAACACCATAGCCACTGAGCAACCACGGCGGGTCTGGTTTGAGCAGCCTGGTGGCTGGAAAGTATAGCATTCACATACGGGCCTATACGGCATGCATAAACATATAGCATGCATATACCTATATATGCGAAACCGCACGGCGACGACGACGGCGAATTTTCGCCCGGGGTGCCTATGTAATTTCTATCGCAATAAAAAGTTGAAGACTGAATCTGGGAAAGGAAGTACGACTGATCGCAGCAGCCAGCGGCAGCGGCAACAACAGCAACAGCAACCTTAATGAAAAGGATGGCTCAATGACCTAAATAGTGGTAAGAGTCAATATAGATCATTAAATAAACGAAATAAAGACACATAACAACAGACAAGGAACCGAGGTAACGCAAAACAAATGAGTGAGTAAACAATTCGAAGTGTCCATATTTTAATTTAAGCTGAAAATTCGACCCTTTTGAAAAATCTTAGCAAGCGGTCAGTGTATTCAGGTAAAAGACTTAATCTTTATACTAAATTCTTCCTGTATTCTTTACTGGAAAGGCAGCGACACATTCGTGGTAGAAATTTTATTGAAAAATGCAATTGTGGAACGTAATCCGAGAACGGGGCTTGCTTCAGACAACATGCACGTGTGAAAAGTGAACATTTGGCTCCAATAGCCGTGATATGGATGGTATCGGTGTCTTCCCAAACCATTAAAGACACTTCAGAAAATGTGTGAGCTCTGCTGCCCCAACTAAGGAAAGAATGTGTTGAAGGAACGATGTGTGTTCGAGAAAGTACAGCGGTTTTGGGAAGGCCGTGAAGACTTCAAGGATGATGAAATATTTGGACGCTCGCCACCTTTTGCGAAGATATAAAGATTGGTTGATCGCGTGTATGTTTCAGTGACCGCCCTCAGTGACCACCCAGTGACTGTTAGATTTATATCACAGGCACTTCGTTTGTGAAAGTCATCTGTTCACTGGATGTTGACTGGAATTGTGGAAAGGAGAGGTATTTTAGCCAAGATGGTGCCGAAACTGCTGAAGCAAAGGTTGCGACGAAAAGATTCTTGTATTGTTTGGAAAATTCAGATTCTTGCGAAGGGTCGTCACCGGCGACGAAACTGAAATTTATGAATACGTCATCAAATTGAAGTTGCCGAGGAAGCAGTGGATAAGAAAGATGAGCCAGGGCCGAAACTATCGTGGCAGAACAAGGCGAACTTTTGGCGCTATGAATCTGTACCTCAAGGCCAAATTTGGTAATGAAGATTTCTACGTGAAGGTCCTGAAGCTTCTGGTATATTCGGTGCGGGAGTCCCGTTCGACCAAACTTGCCGAAACAGGAGAGCTGGACTCTCCACCACGATAGCGCATACCCATATGCGCATTTCACATTGATAGTTCGTGCTGTTTTGACACACAATTGCCATCACCACGCAGGAACACCCTCCCTACTTTCCGGATTTGTCCGCCTGCAACTTTTTCTCCAAGGGCGGCATTGAGCGGCTGTGACGGCAATTCAAAGCAAACGACATCGCTGCTTAAGCGCTTAGCAGACGAAGACTTCCAAGGGTGCTTCAAGCAATAGAAGAGGCGGTGGAACCACTATATGTTGTCTAGTGTGCAGTATTTTGATATTAGACAGTTTTAGTATTGCGGAAATGGCACCACGCTAAACGCAATAAAATAGCGGGGTCAGACTGCGCATGCTCAGAACGCTATTTCAGTTTTGCGGATAGCGTGCGTCCGCTATTTCTGAAATATAGCGGAGACGCTAAACGCTCGCTAAGTTTTTAGCGTTGCAAACATGGTGGCACCCTCGGCTCGAACGCTTGACATGCAGGCTCGTTTCAAGGCTTGGCGTGGATCAACACGGCTAGTTTGGTTGTCGAGCTGCTCAGTTTGCTGCTTTGACTACTCGCAGCTAGATGGTTTTGCGCTTAGCGGCGCATCGTTGTCTTACGCTATACTAAAACTCTATCGAACAGCGTTCCGCAAAGATTTAGCGTGCGTAACACGCTAACGCTAACGCAAGCATTTTCCGCAATACTAAAAGTCTCTATTGACTATCAATGTACCCTAAAGTTTCTTAAATGTTTTTTTTTTATTTTGTAACGTACTTACTCGAACATTTGGGACAGACATCGTGTTCCTGGCGGAGCCAAGCTCTTCTCGTCCATAGACCTTCGATCAGGCTATTGGCAAATCTCGGTAGGTGACATTGACTGCAAGAAAACTGCCTTCGTAACACCTCCAATTCAAGGTTGTGCCGTTAGGCCTTTGTAATGCCCCTGCAACCTTCGAATGAATGATGGACTCCTTACTCTTCGGCTATAAATGGTCTACATGTCTGTGTTGTCTATACACATGTGATAGTCCTTACACCAACGTTTGCGAGTGATCTAACGCGTCTGTCGGCCAGTCTGGCTGTTTTTCGACGCACACGCCTGCAACTGAACTCATCCAAGTACAACTTTGGTCTTCGTCAAATTACCGTTCTTGGCTATCTCGTCAATGCCGCTGGCATTCAACCCGACCATGACAAGATTCGCGCTGTCCAGAGCTTTCCTGTTCCATCTTCTACCGCAGAAATAAGAAGCTTTGTGGGACTATGCTCATATTTCCGTCATTTCATCAAGAACTGTAGTTGGATACTGTAACGCTTCCGTTTTCGAAGAATTGGGTGTGGCGATGGCCTCACATTGGGGCGGTCCGTTGAGGTACTGAAAACGTGTGGAAGGACAGAGGCCAATCGGCGCGTAGGTTTTTTGTGGAAGTGAACGTCACAAACCGATTCGAAATATAGCAAATTGCGAACGCTTCTTGGTAAATAAAAAATGATTTGGTGATAGTATTGATGAGGTTTATATTTTTCGTTGTGAAACCTGTGTGAGTTGTACTGGCGGTGAGTTACTTAGCGAATTTTGTTTGCTTTGGTTGACCCATTTATGCCACTGGATGGGACGTCGTACGCTAACTTGGCGTTCCGCTGCTCCCAGAAGTTCCTCGCATAGGCGGTACACTGTCTCTTTTGAGAGTCTGAATTGTCGCCTGAATTCCTAGTCTGTCATCTTAAAGGCGTCTTTCGATGTCGAGGTCGTCGCTGCTACTCACGGAAGCTCGCTAATAGCATGACAACAGGAGCCAAAGTATACTAGGCACTATAGCCAAAGGCACCGCACACGCCGCCATTTTGGTATAAGTGCCGCGATCTCGCCCGTGAACACGGCACGCACAGGCTCTCCACACGGCACGCCGCGCTTCGGATCAGACCGAAGCTGCGCGCGCGGCTTCGCTTCATAGCAGGCGACAAATTCGGTTTGCGCGTGATTGACATGTGCGTGACGTCATCAAAAAATGCGTTCGCGCCCTGAGACGATGGCGTTACCCAGGCGGCGACCAATCGCTGCACCGCAAACCGAATTCGAAAACCGAAGCGTTACAGAATACGGCGCCACGACAAGATTCGCGCTGTCCAGAACTTTGCTGTTCCGTCTTCTGTCGCAGAAGTAAGCTGTGTGAGACTACGCTCATATATCCGTCGTTTTATCAAGAACTTCGGCGACACCACTCGCCCACTCATCGAGTTACTTGAGAAAGACGTTGCATTCACGTGGGGTCCTGCTCAAACAAAAGCCTTCTCCGTCCTTGTCGGCTCGCTAACGGCTCCCCCATTGCTGGCTTATTATTATCCTTTTACCGCCACTGAAATTCACGCGGATGCCAGTGGCCCTGCAATTGGGGCTGTACTCGTCAATCGCCGCATTACGCAGCGCGCGTAATTGCATGCGCCAGCCGTCTGCTGTCACCTATCGAGAAGAAGGAATACTTTTTTTTAAAGAGCCGGTAGTTTGGTTTTAGTGGCCTGAGGTGTCGGCTCGAAGTCCTTGGACTCGAGCGGCATCTTAGAGAATTTGTTCAATCACAGAACGGGAGTGCCTGGCATTAGTTTGGGGAGTAGCTAAATTGCGCACCTACTTGAGCGGCCCCACACTTTCCGTGGTTGGCGATCACCACGCCTTGTGCTGGCTCTCGTCACTTAAAGACCCCACTGGACGTTTGGGTATATGGGCGCTACGGCTTCAAGGATGTTCGTTTCTTGTCTTAGACAAGCCAGGCCGCTTGCACAAGGATGCCGACTACCTCTCCCGTCATCTTGTCGAGCGCCCTGAAAGTGATGCGCCTGACCGCGACGCTTAATAGCATCTTGGCCATTTCTGATCTGCGTGACATTCGCACTGAAAAACAGTGTGATGACGGCTTACGTGTTCTCATTGATCATCTCAATTCTGGAGATTCGGCAGCCACCCTGCGCATGTTCATACTTCGCGACGACATTCTCTACTGTCCCAGCTTACGCCCTCAAGGACCAGAATTTTTACTCGTACCACGCCATCTCGGGACATCGGTTATTGAGCTGTTGCTTGACGCACCTACTGCAGGCTACCTCGGCGTTTCTCGTACTTACGCCCGCGTACGGTAGCGCTTCTACTGGCTAGGTCTGTACCGCTCTGTGCACCGCTGCGTTGCAGCCTGTTCGCTCTGTCAGCGACGCAAAAAACCTGCTCTGCTGCCCGCTGGACGCCTTCACCCCATCGATGTGATCTTCCCCACCCCATCAAACGATCTATCACGCGAGCTCTGCCCATATGCTGTGCAACTGAGGCGGCGTATTTCCTGTTACAGGATGTCCTCCTCCATCACGGCGCACCCTGGCAACTCCTCGCAGATCACGGCCACGCCTTCTTGTCCCCAGTTGTTAACGACTTCAATCCTGTTCTGCCGAGCACAGCTTTCCACCGCCTACCACCCGCAGACAAACGGACTCACGGAGTGGCTCAATAGCACGTTGACAGAAATGCTGTCTATGTACGTTTCTGATGACCGCAGTGATTGGGACATTGCGTGACCCTTTGTGACCGACGCTCACAATTCGTCCCGTCAAGCAACCACTTGATTTTCTCCCCTTAACCTTCTGTTCGGCAGCCACCCCAATTTGCATTTTGACACAATGCTTCCTTCCACGAAGTACAGTCCCACTGAATATGCCCAGGACGCCTTCAGCCGGGCTCAGACGGCGCCCCAGATTGCCGGCTCCCGGCTCACCGAGTCTCAGGCCGCGCAGAAGATCCGGTACGACAGCCGTGTTCGAGGCATTCCGTTTCTCCCTGGCTGCGTTGTGCTCATTAGCCGAAGTACGCTGAGTCATCGTGCCGGGTGTTAAGTATCTTTCCAGTGCACATAATGACGACGTTTCATCATTCCGTTCTCGAATATAGTTGTATACTGTTTAAGTCAGCTATCATTCAACACGTCAGATTAAATGGAATGCGCACTGCGTGAATGTACTTTAATCTAATCCTCGTAATTTACCCTAGCTTTAATCTTAACCGCATTGTTCAGTTCTCGAATACACGCGAAAGTGCCGCGCGACTGGCCACTCCAGGCACTTTCCATGTATTCGCGGGCCTCAGTTTCACGCACGTTATGTGGCACGTATTTACTGAACAACAGAAAGCTTTATCGGGAGTATCCCATGCTCCTCTATAACTTTCTCATTTACACTTTTTATCTTATTAAAATATTGGAGACGTTGAATAATTAAGACTAATTATGTATTTAGGCGGAATGTAATAAATTATCTATCTACAAGCGACGCCAAACAAGGTTACCTTGGTTCTGTCCAGCTACGTGGCACATGCATATTTTTTAGGGGCGAAGCTCCTTAGGGTGTGGGTCTGTCCCTCCTCTGTAGTATGTAGTAGTAGTAGTAGTAGTAGTAGTAGTAGTAGTAGTCGTCATCGTCGTAGGTAGCCACGTCTACTTTTATGAAAAAAATTCCGAAAGTTGTGTCCGTAGCGCGGAATCGAACCAGGGACCCCTCGCTTCCGAACGCGCGGCGCTCGCCACTACGCCACGAAGCGCACATGGACACACGCACCACGATGACAATAAATACCCAACATTAACGAAAGACTGCGCGTTTCTAACGCGTTTGTGCTAGCGCGTTGCGGCCCGTGTAAGAAGCTGGTGTAAGACGCTGTGACCTCTCCGCCTTACCCCCGTATTCATAAACGCTCCTCGACTTGAACTTGACTTGCCACCGCCTTGGGCAGCGCGTTCGAAACGCGTTGAAGGCAGTGTCAAGTCAAGTTCAAGTCGAGGAGCGTTTAAGAATACGGGGGTTATACTCTCTCAGCAGTCATGTGATGGCGTCGGCAAACGCGGTACACGTTCCGGCATGTGTAAACTGCTTTTAGGAGCGAAGCTCCTTATAGCGGCACCCGTTCCGTCCCCGTCGTCGTAGTAGTAGTGTGTAACCAGTCTGAGAAAAATGAGAAAAAAAATTCCGAAGTTGTGTCCGTAGCGCGGAATCGAACCAGGGACCCCTCGCTTCCGAGCGCACGGCGTTAGCCCACTACGCCACGAAGCGCACATAGACACACGCACCACGATGCCAATAAATACCCAACATTAACGAAAGGCCGCGTTTCTAGCGCGTTTCTAACGCGTTTGTGCTAGCGCGTTACGGCCCGTGTAGGAAGCTGGTGTAAGACGCTGTGGCCTCTCCGCCTTACCTTCAACGCGTTTGGAACGCGCTGCCCAAGGCGGTGGCAAGTCAAGTTCAAGTCGAGGAGCGTTTATGAATACGGGGGGTATACTCTCTCGGCAGTCATGTGATGGCGTCGGCAAACGCAGTGCACGTTCCGGCATGTGTAAATGGCTGCGTAAGACGCTGTGGCCTCTCCCCCTTACTAGAGAGTACTGCATGTTTCTAACGCGTTTTTGCTAGCATCTCCTTAAGCGGGAGATGGTGCAATTATAATGAAGGGCGCTGTTATAAAATAGGAATTACGTCACATATGGCGCGTGTCATTGGTGGAAGTCAATCGTTCGATTTAGTGCGGCGAGACTGGGCGAATTACACGGAAGATTCACGGTTTACCGATGATTCCCTCCGGAGCTTCGCCCACTTATCATCATTCACCCCGTGGATATGCGGTTTTTTTAATCTCGATTAGTGATAGTTGGGAAACCCCCATTGCCCAAGCAAGGAAGGTCTAAGCGTGACCGTTACAAATCTTAATTAAACGTGCCTTCAGCAATCCGGTGTCGCGACATTGCTTGAATGCTAATCGCTTTACCGACGATAGTCGTCTTTCCACTTCTGCACTTCTAATGGTAACGCATTAATAACTAGCTAACTAACCAAACACATTGGCAGTGCCGCCCAAAGCGCGAAGCACTGCTTGCGATAGCAAGAATTTACGTTTCTCTTGAACTCCTTGGAGAGTGTTTTAACTATACACGGGTCCGACTAGCGAAGACGCCACATACGACGGTGCGCCAAAATTTCTGGCACCTATAAAGCTGTTAGTATTTTGTTTTCGGGCCGACATTCGCAAATTTCTGAAAGATAACTTAGTCAAGAACGTAAGACCTGGTTTAAGAATAATTTAAATAAATAATTGGGCTTTACGTGCCAAAACCACGACCTCATTATGAGGCACGCCGTAGTGGGGGACTCCGGAAATTTGGAGCACCTAGCGTTCTTTAACATGCACTTAAATCTAAGTACACGGGTGTTGGTGGCATTTCGCCCCCATCGAAATGCGGCCACCATGGCCGGGATTCGATCCCGCGACCACGTGCTCTGCAGCCCAACAGCATAGCCACTGAGCAGCCGCGGCGGGTCTGGTTTGAGCTGGTGGTTGGATAGTATAGCATTCATATACGGCTTATACGGCAGGCATAAACATATAGCATATATATACCTATATATGCCGGTATTTACACTGGCTAATCTCCTTGTCTTTCTTTCCCTTTCTTTCTCTCTCTCTCTCCATAGCTACATATGCGAAACCGCACGGCAACGCCGCTGGCGACGAAGCCGGCGAAATTTCGCCCGGAGTGTCGATGTAATTGCTATAGCAATAAAACGTTGAAGACTGAAACGGGGAAAGGAAGTACGGCCGATGGCAGCAGCCAGCGGCAGTGGCATCAGCAGGAGAGAGAGAGAGAATTAACCTTAATGAAAACGATGGCTCAATGGCCTAAATAGGGGTAAGAGTCCATGTGGATCATTAAATAAACAAAATAAAGACACATAACAAAAGACAAGGAACCGAGGTAACAAAAGACAAATGAGTTAGCAAGCAATTCGAAGTCTTCATACGTTAAATTAAACTGGAAATCCAAACTTTTTCAAAAATCTTAGCAAGCGGTCACTGTATTCAGATAAAAGACTTAATCATTATACGGAATACTTCCTGTATTCTTTACTGGCAAGGCAGCGACGCATTCGTGGTAGAAATTTTATTGAAAAATGTGATTGTGGAACGCAATACGGGAACGGAGTTTGCTTCAGACAACACGCACGTGTGAAAAGTGTGCCTTTGGCTCCAATAGCAGTGCGCGTGACCGGTTCCACGTCTCCCCGAACCATTATACCACTTAGGCAAATGCGTGAGCTCTGCTGCCCCAACTATGGAAAGAATGTCTTGAGGGGATGGTGTGTGTTCGGGTGAGTACAGCGATTTTGGGAAGGCCGTGAAGACTTCAAGGACGATGAAAGATAAGGGCGCTCGCTGCAACATCGCGCTTAGCTGACGAGGATTTCCAAGGGTGCTTGCAGGAATGGAAGAATATGTGGCACCAGTATATTTCATCTAATGGGCAGTATTTTAAAGATGACCCCATTATTGTACCTGAAAGTTTCTGAAATAACTTTTTAACGTACATTCTCGAACATTTGAGACAGAGATCGTATGCCTGGTGTGTTTAATATTACGCAAGACATTGAATACACTGCGAACCAAAGTGCGAAGACGTACTGTGATTAATTTTGTTTTCAAAGGCCCAGTGCCCAGCGAGCTGAAACGACACCTTGTGCTTAGGGCTCACTCGAACTCCGACTCACAAATATTCTACTCGGCGGGGGTTCATTTGGACTCAAAATGACCACAATTTTATTCAACCAGTCTCACAAAAACTCACGGATAGATCTCGGTGAGGCTGAGTCAGTCGACTCACGTGTGGGCTTGCGGACCTGTGTATGGCCCCGTGTCACGATCATTTAATTCCATTTAGTTATACTGTCAGCTACCTTACACCATTGCGTCCATTTCCCGCTGAGGTTTAGCAACGAACGAGGAACTAATACAGCAAGAATTTGGCAAAGATGCGGTCCTGTGTGGCAGGAGTCACCTTTACAGCTGATGTTCTGTTCTGTACAGCCTGCAACCGAGTTCTAACGACACGCTAATGCAAGTTACGTTATTTCAAAGGGTTGAAAGTTAGAAGCTGTCAATTGTTTTTTTGCTTGACCGAATTAATGCGCCTGCAACATTGCGGATTATCTTGAGCAATTTTGTTGCTTTCTGTATAGTTCGACGTAGATGAGTTACTTCACGGCGACGGCGCACTGCACCTGAAAAGCAGCTAACGAGGTTGCGTTTCTCATAGTTTAGTTGCCTCATTTCCCAGTTGCATCAACTTGCACAGACGGTCTGGTATCTTACCAAATGTTTGTATCAAGAAGAGCCAACTTGAGCCACACTAAACATTAGTTGCAGTTCTAAACAAAGATATTTACTTGTTTATTACGTACGCTTCTGGTCTGGATTCATCGGGGGAGGAGGGGGATTTTCTCTTTCTTTCACTATCATTGTGATGTGGAGCATCGCCACGTCACACGTGACGCCAAGCAGCACCGGAAAGAATGTGAGGCGTTTCAGTGCTATAGCTTTCTCGTGAGTAATTGGATTGCTACTGCAGCTCAGGCGACCGCGTACAGCGTCAAAACAGAACAGAAAATTGAGCAAAACTGTTGAGCGAGCATCTGTAAAGCGCCCGCAGTTTTTATCGCATAAAGGGCAGCTTTGGGTGCACAAAATATAACAACATAACGAGTGTCACAACTGAGTTGAGGTTATTTGACCTTATTTGAGTCCCGCATTTAGCGTGGCAATCGTTTGAACCATACCGCAGGCTTCGAGCCTTTGTCCAATGCTTCCCCTCTGACGTGCCCTATCATAGTAGCGTAGCGTCGACAGTGCCTTCTGAACCTTTTGTTGAACCGGTTCGGAATGGTTTCACTGTTAAGTACCGGTTCGGCTCGAAGATGGCGGGAGAACATTGCTTCGGCTCAGTTTCGGTTAAGCTGAATAACGGTTCCGTTCCTGTTCACCGCAGTGCAGACACATAGCTTCGCTGTTCCGGTTGTTCAGCAGTCTTCTCTTCTATGGGGTCTCTGTTCACTGATTTGACTGCTTTAGCCGGTCCGCTGCGCGATGGCACCACTGTGTCCTGGATTCCTGAAGGAGGCTTCAGGCTTGGGAAATCAGTTTCACTCCATTTGATATCCTCTGACTCTCTGCGACTCTCCGCCTTTTCTTCGTCTTATTCTTCTCATCCTTTTGCTGTTGGCCCCAAGATAAACCTTTTCTTTCGCTTTATTGCCGCTGCCCACGTAGGACACTTGCTATAACTAGCTGGATGACCACCACTACAGTTTGCACAATGAAAGTTCTCCCTACACGTGCATATGCACGTGCACGTGCTGCTTGTGCTTTTGCACGTGCACGTGCCCCAATCACGTTGCGATGAAAAAACACTACAGGAGGACTGCCAACAGGTGCTACGTGCTCTCTCCGAGGCCCTGCGATCACACATAGAGAAGATGCCGGCGAGCTCAATGAAGGACATGCTCGAAGTAGTACTGGCTCTCGAGTCGGTGATTCTAAGCTCTGCCTCTTCTTAAAGCACCTAACAATATGGATGTGGTCAGGACGCAATGTTCGCCATCTCGCCCAAAGGTGCCACTTATTATGCAATGGAACTGTGCAGGTGTTGCGTGCCATTTACCTGAACTGTCGCTTTTCTTACGCAACATGCCTGTGCCAATATTGGCCCTGTCCGAGGCTGGTCTTCCAAGTTCCAGATCAATTGCTGGTTACGTCGCACATGGAAACCAGAGTATTCCGACATTTCCGAATGGAAGCGCCACGCTATATGTGAAACATGAAATTCCGCATTACGTTCTCCCAGTTCAAGACCTTTGTAGCAGTGTTTTCGAGGTCACTGCTGTACACGTGCGACTGGGAAACAGACGCCTCAGCGTATGTATGTGAGCTCTCGCAAGAAGGTCTCGATGGGAGAAATCATAAGAAACCTCTGCAGCCGCTGCCCGGCTCCGAGGATTATATGTGGGGACTTTAACGCACACCATACTCTTTGGGGCGACAAGGTGACTGATGCACGTGGGAAGCAAATTGTTAGTGCTTTAGGCACTGAGGCACTCTGCGTGGCGAATGACAAACCACCAACGTTTTTTCGACCACCGGCCTCTTACAGTGTCATTGAATTGACATTATACTCAGCAGACATCCTCGCATTGTCAACGACGAGTAAAGATAGAATGGGTAGTGACCATTTTCCTGTCTTCGTCAACATTGCTGGATATAGAACCAACGGCCGAAAATACTGTCCTGTGACGTATGGGATACATACATTGACGGCCTAAGTGAACCATCTGGAGACCTGTTCGCGGACAGGCAGAGATTATATAGCTACCGCTGAGCTGAAGCAACCCGACCACACCGTTCCGGATCTAAAGCTAAAAAATCTATTCGCTGCTCGTAGAAGAGTGGAACGGAGGCTGATGAGGACGAAGGGCGACCCACCAATGAAGACTTAATACAACAGAATTAACGCGGTTATTCGACGTTACACGAAGAAACTAAGAAGAGATCAATGGGCAGCATTTTGTGCAAGCCTATCGGTCTTCACGCCAGTTCAAAGGATATGGTGGGTCGTTAATAACCTTGCTGGAAACTTTCGACCAAACAAGCCATTTGAAGCTCTAGCATTGAAGTTAGGCAAGACGCTCGATTGTCTTGCGAATGCCTTTGCCCAAGTATACTCTTCTGGAAGGTCAGCCGGCACAAGCAACCCGCCTCCGCCGCTATCGTCGTCTCCGATGGATACTCCTTTTACGCTGAGAGAGATGGAACTAGCTATGAGCAAGCAGCCTCCGACGTCGCTGTGCGGTGGGACCTGACCGCATCAGTAATCAGATGCTGAAGAACCTACCGATTGAGCAACGACGTGACTTGCTGGCATTTTTTAACAAAGTGTGGGCTAGAGGGGATATCCCACATTTATGGAAGGTAGCATAGGTGGTATCGGTTCTGAAGCCTGGAAAGAATCCTGCAGCTCTGGACTCATACAGACCGGTATCGCTGACCTCCTGTGCAGCGAAGCTAATGGAGAAGATGGTGTGCACAAGACTAACTTGGTCTGTCGAGCAGGGTCGAAAACTACCGCCGTGCATGACTGGGTTTTGCCAGCGTCTAAGTGCTCAAGACAATGTGCTAGACCTGCTAAGCCACATAGAACATTACAGTGCAGATGGCCTGTCGACACTTGCTGTTTTTATGCATATTTCCAAGGCTTACGACTACGTGTCTCCAACAGCCATCATCAGCCAGTTACAAGTTATAGGCGTCACGGGTCATCTCTTGCACTTCATACATACGTTTCTCAATGATCGTCGCATCAGAGTCCGTCTTGGTAACACTTTGAGCGATGAAATAGGTATATTTCGTGGCGTGCCACAGAGGAGTGTTTTATCTCCCTTATTGTTTAACATCGCCATGGCTAGCCTCCCAAGAGTACTAAACCATCGAACACCAGTGAAGATATCTATATATGCCGATGATATCTGCATATGGGCCTCCTGCTACCAGCATCGGCGCCTCGCACGAATAGCCCAGGGAGCAGTAAATGCCATTTAGGGCCACTTGGCAACGCTTGGACTATCACTATCAGCAGAGAAATCATCATTCATACTATTTCCTGGAGTTAAAAGAAAATCTACATGCTTGAAGCTGAATATAGACGGATACCACATTCGAAAAGTCACCAACGTCCGATTTCTTGGCGTTACCTTGGACCACAGGCTACTCAGGCGCAGCGCTGTTGACCACGTTGTGGCGTCATCGTCACAGAGGCTACATGTGTTCAAGCGAGTCGCTGGCATACGCTGGGGCAACCACCCGACGTCGATGCTACGGCTACATACAGCGTTGGTTCCTATACCAGCTACCCCTGATGTCACCCTCAGATAGCCAATACGAGCTCTTAGAAGCCATCCACAGAAAAGGTATTCGACTTTGCCTTGGAGTCCCTCAGCCAGCGTCGAACAAGAAAGTGCTCTACGAAGCTGAGTCACGACCTCTGCGACTTCAGGCTTCCCAGAGTCATGATCCAGTTACTATGATTGAGTGAGTCTACGCCCGGCAAAGCCCTGTTAAGACGTATAAGTAACAGGCCGCGGTCACATTCTTATGCATCACTGAACACACTTCACGTCTTAGGATTGCGCTGCTCGAGATAGAGGGAAAAGATACAACCACCCTGGGCATTCGAGGACATCACATGCGACTTAAGTATACCACGATTGCAGTCAAAGAGCTGCATTCCATCTGCAGAAGCTAAGTCATTAGTACTGGAACATTTGCACACGACTTACCCGAACCACCTACAAGTATACACGGATGGCTCTGTCAAAGTAGACGAAGACCGCTGTGCAGCTGCATTCTGTATTCCCTCTCTGAGATATACATGGTCTGGCCGTCTGGACTGTATGGCCTCGTCGACAGTTGTGGAAGGCGTAGCAATAGCTTCTGCTCTGCGCAAACTAAAGACTCTGCCTTCGCAGAAGGTGGTTGTCCTTACGGACTCAAAGCCCGCGTTACAACTATACCGCGGTCTGCCATCCACCCAGTTCCCACGCAAATCACTAGCCCTTGTGAAAGAACTCAAGAACAAAGGCTTCACGGTAAAGTTTCAGTGTATTCCCTCCCACATTGGTATTACTGGCAACGAAAAAGCTGATGCGGTTGCAAGTGAAAAAGAGTAATCAAGTGAAAAAATCGGACATGCGAAATCACTTTGGGTCGCTTTGGGTTCCACCACGTATGCCCTGCGTAACCAAGAGATTTCATCGAGAGGAAGCATCACTTTTATGTCGAATCAGGACAGGATCTGCTAGTACACCGGCCTGGTTATTTAAGACGGGACGAATCAATTCTCCGAACTGTACGGCATGTGACGGGAGAGGAGATATTGGACACTTTCTGTGGTCATGCTGCAATTCCAAGTTGAAAGGGACGCTCTCCTGGAGAATCTACAAGAAAAAAGGACCTTCCGCATGCGTGCCTGGAACACCTTGTATTTCCCGAGGGATCAGTTATACCCCGCACAGAAACTTCACGTCTCCTTATGGAATGCTTAAGAGAGACGGGTTTGATGGACATATGGTGAAACCATTCAGCGATATTGTAAGAGACGCTCAGGCGGAGCAATTGCCGGCCTTGATCGCCAAGCTAAACCCGCCTGTTGCTACAATTCACCACCACCACCACCACCACCGTTCCGGTTCGACACTCTATGTTTACCGCAACGATTTTTCAAATTTCTTCATTATTAGAGGAGATGAGTTAAATGGAGACGTTGCCTCGTCACTCTGATAGAATGTGAACTTCACTACCACCATAGCGCACTCCCTATTTGCTTGCTGCTACTAGCTTCCGCAAGCGAAATTCCTTCCCAGCCTTGTCTCTCTTCTTTCCTCATTCTGTGCCCCTCCACTCCTTCCTCAAGGCGCTGAGCCATGCTTCCTAAATAAGGGCTGAAGAATATCGCGTCCTCTTGCTTTCCGCAATCACACATTCTATACTTCCCGGCTATCTTCCATACCGTAGCCGAGGACCGCGTCACATTTGCGTCACAATCCCCGCATCCCTTTGCTCTCACTTCTATGTGGAGAGGTGCACTCCCATAGGCGGTTTCGCAGGTTCGTAGTGGATGATTTACCGAAGTCACGAGCCATAATCGGTGACGATGCAGGCAGCGTATCCAACGTGGAGGTGTTTACGCGTGTGACCTTGATTCTGCGGCACGAACGAGGCTGTGTCGAGAGAAAGGGTCATGGTGGTATGAGAATGTCTGTATCGGCGCACTGGCTATCGATTGAAATTTCTACTGATCTTTTGCAGACGCGATCGGCCAGCGCGTCATCTAGTCACTGAGTTGTCGGTTTGCATCGCCCAAGCCTATATAGTGAGGCACCCGTTAACCATGTAATGCCTAAACACAGTTCCAGGTCAAAGAAAAGTGGAACAAATTCTTCAGCTTCTTTTCTGGCCACCTACAGGTCATTCCTACAAAAAACGCAATCGTATGTTTTACGAGTTATAGCTTAATTACCCTTAGTGTAGTATATAATCAATTTGTGATTCGTTCGTTGGAAGATGCACAAATGAAACTTCGCTCCAGTACATACAAAAATGAGCGCAGCTTGCACTAGTGGCGCAAGGCTGGAGCAAACAGCGTAGCTTGTGATCGACCTAGCTTATTCCGACGACGTCGCATACTCAAATGCAGACTCTCGCGTTCTCGTTCTCGAAACTCGGAATGTTCAACTCGATGACACCTCTTCTCGCCTGCAGCTTCTACACGGTTTAACGAATCGGCTCGCCGCCCACGCGCAGATACTTGCTTGACTATACGACGCGCTTCAAGACGCGGCCTGGCGAAGCGTTGACATGTCTAGGCGAAGCGACGCACATGTGGTTCCGAGGCAATGCGAAGTGACGTCATGGCTGGAGGGAGCAGGTGCGTAGCCGTAGCAGCTCGGCGCGTTGGTGCGTAGCGGCGGCGAAGCGAGGCGCAGCGGTGCCAAGTGGTTGCTAGGCAAAGCGCGGTGACGTCATCGTCAGGCGAAGTTTCTGGTCAAAGCCCGTGCAGTGCTTTAATGTGCAATGCTCGCGTTGGCATCGCGGCACGCCTAACCACTGTGTTATTCGCCGTTTTGGAACAATGCCCTTACTACTTTATACTCGGCTTAGGCTTTTTATCGTCGCATTTAGCCCTCTTTAACTGTGCATCAAGTGTCATTCGACTTGAGGTACCCCACGGCTGCTACAGTCAAGCAGTCACACAGCCACGGTCATGCTCTGCCGAAAACATCCACCTGAAGCCGCTAGGTACGTCACTCTAATGTCGTTTCCTTCTGTTCTTGACGGCGCCTAAGTGCAATGTCCCAGCACTGACATACTTCTTGAAAGGAATTTCGCTGTGTACCGTACCGTGCTCACTGTTACAGGAAATCAGACTTCGCTCCGTCTCCGCAATTTTATTCGCTCGGCTCAAATTGTTCCCAGAGGCTTCTCTTTGGGCGCCATCTTGCTTGTCAACGATTGCGGGATTTTGGCTTTTGATGAAGCAATTCCGTCGCCCTCTACAGGAACCTCTTACTCAACTACTCTAGTCACATATACGAACTTAGCAAGATTATTGCACGGAACCTCCTTCCTGCGCAAGCTGTTGACAGCCGTCGTCTCTTGGAAACTTACCATAACAATTATTTTTTTTTTGCTTAGACGGCCGCCCTTTGGCCAAGACTTCGCTGGTCACCCATCGTATTTACACCGCAGACACCAATCCGATACGCCGCCGTCCGTACCGTGTTTCACATGCCGAACGACAAGTGATAGAAGCAGAAGTCGATAAGATGTTGACTAAAGGCGTTATTGAGCCATCTTGCAGTCCTGGAGCATCCTCTGTGGTCCTTGTCGAGAAGAAGAACGGCTGTTGGCGCTGTTGTGTCGATTACCGGCACCTCAACCAGATCACGCCCAAGGATGTCTAGCCTTTCCCACGTATTGACGCTTTGGACTGCTTCATCATCATCAGCAGCAGCAGCAGCATATATTTAGGTTCGCTTCAGGACGAAGGCTTCTCCGTGTGATGTCCAGTTACCCCTGTCTCATACACTGCTTGGACTGCTTACACGGAGCTAAGTTCTTCTCTTCCATAGACCTTTGATCAGGCTATTGGCAAATCTCTGTAGGTGACGTGGTCCGCGAGAAATCTGCCTTCGTAACATCTGACGGTCTCTACCAATTCACGGTAATGCCGTTAGGCGTTCGTAATGCCTCGGAACCCTTCGAAAGAATGATTTACTCCTTACTCTGTGGCTATAAATGGTCTGCATGCCTGTGTTATCTATACACAAGTAATAGTTCTTACACCAACTTTTGCGACTGATCCAACGCGTCTGTCAGCCATTCTGGCTGTTTTCCGACGCACCGGCATGGAATTGAACTCATCCAAGTACAAGTGTGAACTTAACCAAATTACCGTTTTTGGCCATCTCGTCAGTGCCGCTGGCATTCAACCCGACCTGGACAACATTCGCGCTGTCCAGAACTTTCCTGTTCCGTCTTCAGCCGCAGAAATAAGACGTTTTGTGGGACTATATGCTCATATTTGGATCGTTTCATCGAGAACTTTGGCGACACCGCTCGCACACTCAACGAGTTACTTGAGAAGGACGTTGCATTCACGTGGGGCCCTGCTCAAACAAAAGCCTTCTCCGCCCTCGTCGCCTCGATACCGGCTCCCCCATTGCTCGCTCATTAGGATCCATTTACCGCCACTGAAATCCACACGGATGCCAGGGGGCCATGTATTTGGAGACGCACTCGTGAATCACAGATTAACGCAGAGTGCTTAATTGCATGCGCAAGCCGCATCCTGTCACCCATGAGAAGAAGAAATAAACTTTATTGAAAGAGCCGGCAGTTTGGTTTTAGTGGCCTGAGGTGTCGGCTCGAAGTCATTGCACCCGGGCGGTATGTTAGAGAATTTTTGCAATCGCCGAACGGGAGTGCATGACATTAGTTTGGGCAGTAGCTAAATTCCGCGCCTACTTGAACGGCCGCTCATTTTCCGTGGTTAGCGATCGCCTTGCCTTGTGCTGACTCTTGTCAATTAGAGACCCCTCTGGACGATTGGGTAGATGTTCACAACGGCTGAAAGAATATTCATTTTTTTGTCTTATACAAGCCAGGCCGCTTGCAAAAGGGTGCCGACTGCCTCTCCCGTCATCTTGTCGAGCGGCCTGAAAATATTGCGCCTGGACGCGACGCTTAATTGCATCCTGGCCATTTCTGATCTGCGCGACATTCGCACTCAAAAACGGCGTGATGACGACTTACGTCTTCTCATCGATGATCTCAATTCTGGAAATTCGGTGGCCACCCTGCGCACGTTTGTACATCGCGACGACATTCTCTACTGTCCCAGCTTACGCCCTCAAGGACCAGAATTTTTACTCTTTCTACCACGCCAGTTCTTGAGCAGTTGCATGAAGCACCTACTGCAGGCCACCTCGGTGTTTCTCGTACTTACGTCCGCGTACGGTAGCGCTTCTGCTGGCTATGCCTATACCGCTCTGTGCACAGCTGCGTTGCAGCCTGTGCGCTCTGTAAGCGCCACAAAAAAACCTGCGGTGCTGCCCGCTGGACGCCTTCACCCCATCGATGTGATCTTGCCCACCTTATCGAGCGATCTTTTCCGTCCTTTTCCGACGGGGAAATCGGGCATTAGTGGGTCGTTGTCGCTACTGACAACCCCACTCGTTTCGCTATCGCGCGAGCTCTGCCCACATGCTGTGCAACTGAGGTGGCGAATTTCCTGTTACAGGACGTCATCCTCCATCACGGCACACCGGAAACTCCTCACTGATGGCCTTCTTGTCCCGAGTTATTGACGACTTATTCCATGCCTGTTTGGCCGACCACAAGGTTTCCACCGCCTACCACCGGCAGACAAACGGATTAACGGAGTGGTTCAATCGCACGTTGACAGAAATGCTGTCTATGTACGTTTCTGATGACCGCAGTGATGAGGACAACGCGTGGCCCTTCGTGACCGTCGCTTACAATTCGTCCCGTCACGAGACCGCTGGCTTTTCTCCCTTTTACCTTGTGTTCGGCCGCCACCCTAATTTGCCTTTTGACACCACTGCTTCCTGCCTCGACGTACACCCCCACTGAATATGCCCAGGACGTCTTCGGCCGGGCTCAGACGGCGCCCCAGATTTCAGGCTCCGGGCTCACCGAGTCTCAGGCCGCGCAGAAAATCCGGTATGACAGCCGACATTGAGGCATTCAGTTTGTCCCTGGCTCCGTTGTCCTCCTTAGACGCAGTAAGCTGAGTCATCGTGCCGGGTGTTGAGCATCTTTCCAGTGCACATAACGACGACGTTTCATCATTCAGTTCTCGAATATAGTTGTATACCGCTGATGTCATCTAACATTCAACACATCAGACTAAAAGGAATGCGCCCAGAGTGAATGTACTTTAATCTAATCCTCGTGATTTACACTAGCCTTAAAATTAACCGCATTGTTCAGACCGCGAATACACGCAAAATTGCCTCGCTACTGGCCACTCCAGACACTTTCCGTGTATTCGCTCACGTCAGTTTCACGCTCGGAAAAATAAACTTGTGTAGAACGTTATACCGAACAACAGAAAGCTTTATCAGGATTTTCCCATGCTGCTCGACAACTTTCTCATTGACACTTTTCATGTCATTTTAATATTGAAGTAGTTGATTATAATTGGGACTACTTATGTAATTAGGACGAATGCAATAAATTGTCTATCGTCAAGCGACGGCAAACAACGTTACCTTGGTCCTGTCCAGCTACGCGGCGCATGCATACGTTTAAATCTTGGTGCATGATAGTTGGGACAGCCCGATAGCCCAAGCAAGGAAGGTCTAGGCGTGACCATTACAAATGTTAATTAACCGTGCCTTAAGCAATCCGGTGTCGCTATATACTTTGAATTCTAATCGATTTACCACCGACAGTCGTCGTGAGATGTGTTCTGTAGTAATTTCTTTCCACTTTTGCCCTTCTAATGGTAACGCATTAATAACTAACTAAATAACTAACTAAATAAAGACATTGCCGGCGTCGCCCGAAATGCGAAGCACTGTTTGCGATAGCAAGGGTTTACAGTTTCACTTGAACTCCTCGGACGGTGTTCTATTACACTCGGGACCGAATAAGGGAGACGCCACATACGACCGTGCGCCAAATTTTCTGTCACCCTTAAAAGCTGTGAAAGTTTTGCTTGCGGGCCGACATTCCCAAAATTCTGAGGGATAATATTTAGTTGAGAACGTAACACTTAGTTTGAGCAGCCTGGTGGCTGGATAGTATAGCATTCATATACGGCCTATACGGCATGCATAAACATATAGCATACTTATACCCAAATAAATGCGGAACCGCACGGCAAAGCGGACGGCGACGATGACGGCGAAAATTCGCCCGGAGTGTCGATGTAGTTGCGATCACAATAAAAAGTTGGACTGAAACGAGGAAAGAAAGTACGGCTGATGGCAGCAGCCAGCGGCAGTGGCATCAGCAGGATAGAGAGAGAGATTTGACCTTAATGAAAAGGATGGCTCAATGGCCTAAATAGGGGTAAGAGTCAATGTGGATCATTAAATAAGCAAAATAAAGACACACAACAAAAGGCGAGGAACCGAGGTAACAAAAAAAAAAAACGAGTGAACAACCAATTTGAAGTCTTCATATGCTAATTTATACTGGAAATTCAAACTTTTTGTAAAATCTTAGCAAGCGGTCACTGTATTCAGATGAAAGACTTACTCTTTATACCAATTCCTTCCTGTATTCTTTACTGGCAAGGCTGCGACGCATTCGTCGTAGAAATTTCATTGAAAAATATGATTGTGGAACGCAGTCCGAGAACGGGGTTCGCTTCAGACAACATGCACGTGTGAAAAGTGTGGCCCTGGCTCAAATAGTGGAAGTCAGCCGAGGAACGGTTCCGTTCCGGTATTCCCAAACCATTAGAGACATTTAAGAAAATGCGCGAGCCCTGCTGCCCTAACTATTGAAATAATGTCTTGACAGAACGATGTGTGTTCGAGTGAGTACATCATTTTCGCGGACGACTTCAAGGACGATGAAATATCAGGGCGCTTGCCACCTTGTGCGAAGATATAAAGGAACCCCAGGTGGTCCAAATTTCCGGAGTCCCCCACTACGGCGTGCCTCATAATCAGAACCGGTTATGGCACGTAAAACCCCATAATTTAATTTTTTTTAAGATATAAAGATTGGTTGATCACGTGTATGTTTCAGTGACCGCCCAATGACTGTTAGATTTATATCACAGCCACGTGCTTCTTTGTAATATGGAGCATGTCATATGGAGCATGCACATATGGAGCATGGACAAATGGAGCATGGACAGGCGCCGCGTCACACGCGACGCCTAGCAGCACCGGAAAGGATGTGAGGTGTTTGAATGCTATAGCATTCTCGTGAGTAGATGAATTGCTACTGGAGCTGAGGCCACCGCGTACAGCATCAAAACAGAACAGAAAGCTTATCAAAATTGTTGCGCGAGCATATGTAAAGCGCCCGCAGTTTTTATCGCACAAAGGGCAGCTTTGTTTGCGCAAAAATATAACAACATAACGAGTGTCACAACTGAGTTAAGCTTATTTTACGCTATTGGAGTCCTGCCTTTAGCGTCGGAATCGTTTGAACCCTGCCGCAGGCTTTGAGCCTTTATCCAACGCTTCCCCTCTGACGTGCATTAGCCTAGTAGCCTAGCGTCGACAGTGCCTTCTGAACCTTTTGTTGAACCGGTTCGGAAAAGTTCCTCTAGTAAGTAAAGGTTCGGCTCCAAGATGGCGGGAGAATATTGCTTCGGATCAGTTCCGGTTCAACTGAATAACAGTTCCGCTCCGGTTCGACAGCCTAAATTTAGCGCAACAATTTTTCAAATTTGTTCATTATTAGAGTAGATGAGATAAATGGAAATGCTGACTCGTCACACTGCTAGAATGTGAGCTTCACTGCCAGCATAGCCCACTCCCCCGCTGGTAGTTGCTACTAGCTTCCGCAAGCGAAATTCCTTCCCAGCCTTGTCTCTCTTCTTTCCTCATTCTATCCCACTCCACGCCTTTCCCAAGACACTGAGCCATGCTTCCTACATAAGGGCTGAAGAAAATAGCGCATTCTTCCTCTCCACAATCACTTTCCACATTTCCCTGTTATCTTCCATACCCTAGCCGAGGACCGCGTCACATTTGCGTCACAATTCCCGCCTCCCTTTGCTCTCCCTTCTATGCGGCGAGGCGCACTACCAGTGGCGGTTTCGCAGGTTCGCAGCGGATGATTTACCGAAGTCACGAGCCATAATCGGTGATGTTGCAGGCAGTGTATCCAACGTGGGGGTGTCTACGCGTGTGAACTTGATTCTCCCGACACGAACCAGGCTGTCTCGGGAGAAAGGGCCATGGTGGTATGAGCATGTCTGTATCGGCGCACAGGCTATCGATTGAAATTTCAGCTGATGTTTTGCCGACGCGATCGCCAGCGCGTCATCTAGTCGCTGAGTTGCCTGTTTGCGTCGCCCAAGCCTATGGAGGCGCCCTTCAACCGTGTAATGCCTGAACACAGTTCCACGTCAAGGAAAACTGGAACAAATAGTTCAGCTTTATTTGTGGCCACGTACACGACAATTGTGCAAAAAGCAGTGATATGTTTTTTTAAGTTATAGCTTAATTACCCTTAGTATAGTATATAATTAGTTTGAAATTCGTTCGTTCAACTATGCAAAGCTGAAACTTCGCTCCAGTATATAAAAAAAGTATGGGCTCCAATCAACGCTATGAAGTTGGTTGGTCAATGAAGCTGTGGTATAACCTAATCCGCTACACCAATGTGACATAGCCTTGAACGATCGATCAATGCGTTACATTCAATGATTGACAGCAAGAAAAATAAATTCACTGTACCTAACGAACATGCGCAGTGTAAAAGGCGTCCTAAGTGTGCGTGACTGGATTTGGGCAGGAACCGCTGCGTCCTACCCAGCCTGAGCATAACGCCATTGTACATATTGACATAGCTGTGCCCCTCGTCGCTCATCCCGCCCACGCTTCGGTAGTCCGAACTATGCGTGGCCTTTCCATATAGCGCCATCACAGCACAAATCAAATAAGTTGCAAGGCGTGTTCGTTAACACATGAAACTGTAGTGACGTCACTCCCTGCTTCGTGCGCCACAGGTGCCGCTTCCCGGCAACTGCAGCTTATGCAACCACAAGTTTTACATCGAGAAACGCATGCGGCGAACGCTGCGTGCCTGGCATTGTTCAAACACGCCTTATCATCTATCATGTGGTTATGGCACGTGCCTCGTGCTTTTCTATCTTGCAACCAATACAAGGGTGCGTCTTGCATGCGTAATTCCAAAGGAGATAGACACTTTTCGCTTGAATTAGTGGAATGGGCTTCTGTCAACTGTTCTATCCATGGAGACGAAAAAATCCCGGGATCCCAGTCATATACAGCTTCGTTGTAAAACGCCAGCTTCGGCTTTGCATGACGTTTCGCATGCTTAAATCAGCAATGCGGGGACATCGAACTCGGCGTATTCTATATTATACGTTGGACCTTGCAGGGTTCTTTAGGTAGCACTGCAGCCATCCGATGCTGGCTTGAAACGCGCACGGCAGGAGTTCGCAACCGAATTGGGCAATACCACTTTAGTGGTACCCGCATAGGTCGGCAGAATAAGGAGAACTCAATAACACTCACTCGCAACATATGTTTTGCTCAGGGCTCAATGAAACTCCGACTCAGAAAGATCCTACTGAGCCGAGCTCATTCCGACTCGAACGCACAAAATTTTCATTCGGCCGGTGTGTAGGCGTTACAAGTTTCAGTGCAGGTTATTCCCTTGATTTGCAAGAGTATTGTGTAGCAAACTCTTCAACTTCGTGACGAAACGCGTCCTCATTCTCTTCTGGTAATAAGAGTGCATTTACCAAATTCACTCTTATTAAAGCTACTCGGTGGGCCCGCGCGCTGCCTAACATCTGGACGCTCGCGCGCGCGGTGTCAACACCAAGTGTTCTTACACCGTGCCCTAGACAAGAGTTGGAGCTAACGCGGCTTCCCAGTGGAAGGGGATCGGAGGGGGGGGGGGGGGGGGGGGAGACTGCGCGTGTGCGTGCCCGCGCATGCACGCAGCGCTGTCGACGGCGGCGGCGTTTAGCCCGCGTTCGCACCGAAGGCGCGGGTGGTGGTGACGTGTTTATGAAGAACGTGCCAACCTTTGCCGTACACACTATGGCGGTGTAGCGTAGTGACCATAAGACCATGGTCTCTGTGGTCACTAAATAAATGAAAGCAACCAAATCATATTGTCACGTTCTAGGAGAACAGACGACCTGAAGCGTTGAGGCGTTGAGCGTCGAGTCCCTGACCGCCAGCTGAACAAACGCAAAAGCTCAGGCACCCGCGCGTGGATCGAAGTAACTTCGTCTGCCTCTTCGCTGGCGCCCGTCAAAGCAGGTGCCGGCGCATGGCGCGTGGATTAGCGCGCGTCTTCGGCTTTCTAATTATGTCCCACATGTTGCAAGGTGTGGCATTATTCTCCCTCCTCGGAAGAGCATCGACTCGATGCTAAAAGAAGCACACACACTACAGGAAGAACGTAGAAGTACACGCGTGGAAGACACATGCACACACGAACGCTGGCTGACGCGCTGTCATAAAACGCAGGGCAATGTCACAGAGGCAATGATTGTCCACGACAAAAATAAATAAAACAAAAGGAATGGCATGGTCCACAAACTATGGTGGTTATGGAGTGCGGTAAGGTTTCAGCCGCACAACGTGCACAATCTCGGGTAGTGTCTTTCGACGTCGTGTTGGTTGGCTGCCGTCAGGAAGAACCTCGTAGTTGACGTCACTCACTCGCCGCAGCACCTTATAAGGTCCGAAGTACCGGCTGAGAAGTTTCTCGGATAGGCCTTTGCAGCGGACAGGAGTCCAGACCAGAACCCGATCTCCTGGTTGGTACTCAACTTGGCGATGGCGGAGGTTGTAGTGGCGTGTGTCGATGCACTGCTGTTTCTTGATGTTCGTGCGAGCCAGTTGGCGTGCTTCCTCGGCTCGCTGCACGAAGAGCTCGGCGTCTTGGTCAAGACCATCAAAGGTGTCGCATGGAAGCATTGCTTCAAGCATGGTCTGAACTTCACGACCGTAAACAAGGTAGAATGGCGTGAAGCGGGTGGTCTCTTGCGTCGCGGTGTTGTACGCAAACGTTACGTAGGGAAGTACTTCATCCCACGTTTTGTCCTGAACGTCTACGTACATAGAGAGCATGTCAGTCATAGTTTTGTTGAGCCTTTCGGTCAGTCCATTTGTCTGCGGGTGATAGGCAGTCGTCTTTCGATGCGTCGTGTAACTTAATAGGAAGACGTCTTCAATGAGCCGTGCCGTAAATGCCTTTCCTCGGTCGGTAATGACGCACGATGGGGCGCCATGACGCAGTACAATGTTGTTCACAAAAAATTGCGCAACCTCCGAAGCAGTGCCTCGAGGCAGAGCCTTTGCTTCAGCATAGCGCGTCAAATAATCTGTGGCGATGATTATAAAGTTGTTTCCCGAAGATGACCGAGGAAACGGGCCCAAGAGATCCATGCCGACTTGGTCAAAAGGTCGTCAAGGTGGGTCAATGGGTTTCAGTAATCCCGCAGGCTTCACAGCTGGCGACTTCCGGCGCTGGCACTCACGACAGGCTTGGACATACCGTTTAACGCAAGTGGCGAGTTTCGGCCAATAGTACGATTTGCGCACTCTAGCAAGGGTTCTGGTGTAGCCTAGGTGGCCAGACGGAGGTTCATCGTGGCAGGCGAACAGAATTTCGGCACGAAGCTCTGCTGGCACGACCAAAAGGTAAGTTTTGTGGCTGGCATCGGAGTTCTTCTTGTACAGTACGCCCTGTCGCCTTGTACGCCTTGTACAGTACGCCACACCTTGCAACATGTGGGACAATATATATTTCTTATTCTTTAGTAGTTCAAATAACCAATTACACCATCACATCTTAATAGTCATAATTCGAAATACATAATTCCCACTACAGTACAGCTTCGCTCATCTACCATATCCGCCCCAGTGGAAGGGCTGACAATTTTTTTTTTAGTTTGCTTTACTTGTTTTTTCCCCGAGGCGGACTGAATAAGCTCCCTGCATCAACAATCACTTAATCTTCCACTAGGAGTACTGACAAATTAGAGAATGGCAGATGCGTAGCGATTGCCACGTGTTGGAAGAGTTCCAATGTGCAGAAAGCGCAGCTGCAAAAAAACCCCTCATGGCTTCCGTGAGGGCGAAACAGGAATTAGCCATACTATCGCAATGCATCGTTAGTACACAGGCCCCATTATTCAACACTGCATCGGTAACTCGACAGGGGTAGCGTATAGACAACGTGTGACTGGCACTCAGCGGACCCTTCTCACGTTGAACAACGTATTCCTGCATTCGCTCTAGCTTCACCCGCTGCTGTTTCCACGGCGGTAAATGCCTCCCAGCGTGTTCAGGGCTTAGAACAACTCGCACACCAGGCTCTGGCTTCTGTGTTCTCAAGCTTATGAAGGCGCCTTGAACGCAGATGACGGCTGTCGGCTAAATTCGATATGCCTGCATAACTGGACGGAGCAACTCTGAATCTCAGCTGTCATTTTTTTTATTGTCCGTCAGGTTTGCCAAATATTTTATAAAACATTGCTCTGATGTTATCACATTAACCAAACCGACAATGACACCACGGAAACCAAAGGAGAAATTAACTCTTCTGCTTGTTTGAAGTGCAGAAATAACCAAAAATAGCCGCTTGGAACAGTCCCTCGTAGTCATTCCGACGTCACCAGTCCCGTTCGCCACCAGCTCGTCGGCTATCATCCCTGTCGCCGCAGGGTCGTCGCCCACCGTCCCCGATGAAGCCCCGACGCCAGTCACCGGAAAACTAAGCGATGCAGCTCCCGGAGGTGACGCTGCATTGACGATTCGACCGCAAAACCCTCTGATCACTTTGCGACCAACCAGAACTTGATGGACAATGTTGTCGGTGGCGTAAGTGTCTCACCACTCATTGACACTGGCACGCACACATCCGTTATGAGTGCCAAATTGAGCCGACGGCTCAACAAAGTCCTCACAACCCATGCTTCACGAAGCCTCCGCGTCGCTGATGGGGGAACGCCTACCGTGCATGGTATGGGGGCTATAGAGCAGTGCACGGGCCAAATTTTGGGCTGCCCGTTGGGCTGCCCGCCCGACGTTGGGCTACCCGCCCGAGCCCGACTAAAAGTTTTATGGCGAGACCCGGGCCCTGCCCGGCCCCGAAAATAATCCACGTTACCCGCCCGGCCCAGCATGCACCCGTTCACCTTAGGCCCGAGCCCGGCCCAAGCCCGGCTCGAAACCGGCCCGAACGCGGCCCGAGGCCAAAAAAGATCACTAAGCGGCAAAAAAAAAATACAGAAGAAAATGGAATTAAGGTATTTATTCTTAAAGTCTGGGCCGTCCAGCTAGCCGAGGCAGCCGCTGAGACCTAGGGGATCTAGGCCGTCTGATAGGCGGAGGGAGGCTGCTTTCGCCCTCGTGAATTGCTGGCTCCAATAAAAGTCGAATCTCTCTTTTAAGGCATAAATACTTGTATGCAATTATGAACACCATTTGAGCCGTCTGAACGCAAATACCAGCGCGCGAAGTAGCACGAATGACTCTGCTGAGCAGTATCGCCAGCAGTTTCGAATGGCGCGACCTTGATGCGGCCCAATCCACTTCTATCGCAGCGCCGCCACAGTATTTTCCCACGTCGGGCGCCTCACTCCAACGCATGCGCCGCCCCAGCCGCTCTTCCCACTCAACCGTATTCTAGTACACTATAGCCGAAGCGCAGCCACAACCGGTCCAGAGCACAGAGCATGGATGGAGTAAATTGACAAAGAAAGCTACTGGTTTCTCCAGGGTGCAGCGTAATGCGCTGTTACGAGGTGCCCCGTTGAGAACATGCGTGCAATCATGCATGGACGCAGTGCCATATTTCAGCCGCGTGAGGAATTAGCTTATCTTACCAGTCATTGTTTTACCAATTCGCCTTTAAAGAATCAGCAAGTCGCGAACGCGCTTGCGCCGCGCTGAAAGCATTAATTATATTGCTTTAGATAAGGAATACAATTGCATGCTTTGGTTTGAGGCGACTTTGGTATTTCTGCACTTTTACATTCTGCTCAAACAGCGCAGAATACGACGGAAGAAGAAAAGGGAAGTACACAGGAGTAGCACTGCTAGCTTCCAGCTACGCCGGCGCAGTAGGTTTTTCAGAGTCGAGACGCGCGAGGATAACTCGCTGCACGTTACATGCACACCACCAGAAAGTCCGAGCCCGGCCCGGGCCCGCGTCAAAATATCCGAGCCAGGCCCGGGCCCGGGTCAAGAAGCACATGCCGTGCCCGAGCCCGGCCCGAGCCCGTTAAAAAATCTGCCCTACCCTGCCCGGCCCGGGCTTTCGGATAAGCCCGAGCCCGTGTAGTGCTTTAATGTGCACTGAGCGCATTGGCATCGCGGGGCGCCTAACCACTGTGTTATTCGCCGTTTTGCAACACTGCCCTTACTACTTTATACTTGGCTTAGACTTTTCATCGTCCCATTCAGCCCTCTTTGACTGTGCGTCTAGTGTCATTCAGCTTGAGGTACCCCATGGCTGCTACAGTCCAGCAGTCAAACAGCCACGGTTATGCTCTGCCGAAAGCATCCGCCTGTCACCTGAAGTCGCTATGTACGTCACTTTAATGTAGTTTCCATCTCTTCTTGACGGCGTCTACGTGCTATGTCCCAACACTGATATACTTCTTGAAAGGAGTTTGGCCATGCAACATACCATGCTCACTGTTACAGGCAATCAGACTCTGCTCCTTCTCCTCAATTTTATTTGCTCGGCTCAAACGGTTTCCAGAGGCTTGTCTTTGGGTGCCATATTGCCTGGCAACGATTGCGGGATTTTGGCTTTTGCCGAAGCAATTCCTTCGCCCTCTACAGGAACCTCTTACTCAGCGACTCTAGTCACATACGATCTTAGCAAGTTTATTGAACCGGACCTTCTTCCTGCGCAAGCTGTTGACATGCGCCGTCTCTTTGAAACTTACGGCGACTTTTTTTTTTTTTTTTTGCTTAGACGGCCGCCCTTTGGCCAAGACTTCGGTGGTCACCCATCGTATTTACACCACAGACACCAATCCGATACGCCGCAGTCCGTACCGTGTTTCATATGCCGAACGACAAGTGATAGAAGCAGAAGCCGATAAGATGTTGACGGAAGGTGTTATTCAGCTATCTTGCAGTCCGTGTGCGTCCCCTGTTGCCCTTGTCAAGAAGACAGACGGCAGTTGGCGCTGTTGTGTCGATTGCTGGTATCTCAACAAAATCACGCGCAAGGAGGTCTACCCTTTCCCACGTATTCACGCTTCGGAATGCTTCATCATCATCATCATCATCATCATCATCATCATCAGCCTATATTTATGTTCGGATCAGGACGAAGGCCTCTCCGTGTGATGTCCAGTTACCCCTGTCTCCTACACTGCTTGGACTGCTTACACGGAGCTAAGTTCTTCTCTTCCATAGACCTTCGATCAGGCTATTGGCAAATCTCTGTAGGTGACGTGGTCCGCGAGAAATCTGCCTTGTAACACCTGACGGTCTCTACCAATTCACGGTAATGCCGTTAGGCGTTCGTAATGCCCCGGTAACCTTCGAAAGAATAATTGACTCCTTACTCTGTGGCTATAAATGGTCTACATGCCTGTGTTATTTATACACATGTAATAGTTCTTAAACCAGCTTTTGCGACTGATCCAACGCGTCTGTCGGCCATTCTGGCTATTTTCCGGCGCACCGGCATGGAATTGAACTCATCCAAGTACAAGTTTGAACTTCACCAAATTACCGTTTTTGGCCATCTCGTCAGTGTCGCTGTCATTCAACCCGACCTGGACAACATTCGCGCTGTCCAGAACTTTCCTGTTCCGTCTTCTGCCGCAGAAATAAGAAGTCTTGTGGGACTATGCTCATATTTGCGTCGTTTCATCGAGAACTTTGGCGACACCGCTCGCACACTCAACGAGTTACTTCAGAAGGACGTTGCATTCACATGGGCCCTGCTCAAACAAGAGCCTTCTCCGCCCTCGTCGCCTCGATACCGGCTTCCCCATTGCTGGCTCATTAGGATCCATATACCGCTACTGAAATTCACACGGATGCCAGGGGCCATGTAATTGGGGCTGTACTCGCGAATCGCAGCTTAACGCAGAGTACTTAATTACATGCGCTAGCCGCATCCTGTCACCCATGAGAAGAAGAAATAAACTTTATTGAAAGAGCCGGCAGTTTGGTTTTAGTGGCCTGAGGTGTCGGCTCGAAGTCATTGCACCCGGGCGGTATGTTAGAGAATTTTTGCGATCGCCGAACGGGAGTGCATGACATTAGTTTGGGCAGTAGCTAAATTCCGCGCCTACTTGAACGGCCGCTCATTTTCCGTGGTTAGCGATCACCTTGCCTTGTGCTGACTCTTGTCAATTAGAGACCCCTCTGGACGATTGGGTAGATGGGCACAACGGCTGAAAGAATATTCATTTTTTTTTGTCTTATACAAGCCAGGCCGCTTGCAAAAGGGTGCCGACTGCCTCTCCCGTCATCTTGTCGAGCGGCCTGAAAATAATGCGCCTGGACGCGACGCTTAATTGCATCCTGGCCATTTCTGATCTGCGTGACATTCGCACTCAAAAACGGCGTGATGACGACTTACGTCTTCTCATCGATGATCTCAATTCTGGAAATTCGGCGGCCACCCTGCGCACGTTTGTACATCGCGACGACATTCTCTACTGTCCCAGCTTACGCCCTCAAGGACCAGAATTTTTGCTCTTTCTACCACGCCAGTTCTTGAGCAGTTGCATGAAGCACCTACTGCAGGCCACCTCGGTGTTTCTCGTACTTACGTCCGCGTACGGTAGCGCTTCTGCTGGCTATGCCTATACCGCTCTGTGCACAGCTGCGTTGCAGCCTGTGCGCTCTGTAAGCGCCACAAAAAAACCTGCGGTGCTGCCCGCTGGACGCCTTCACCCCATCGATGTGATCTTGCCCACCTTATCGAGCGATCTTTTCCGTCCTTTTCCGACGGGGAAATCGGGCATTAGTGGGTCGTTGTCGCTACTGACAACCCCACTCGTTTCGCTATCGCGCGAGCTCTGCCCACATGCTGTGCAACTGAGGTGGCAGATTTCCTGTTACAGGACGTCATCCTCCATCACGGCACACCGGAAACTCCTCACTGATGGCCTTCTTGTCCCGAGTTATTGACGACTTATTCCATGCCTGTTTGGCCTACCACAAGGTTTCCACCGCCTACCACCGGCAGACAAACGGATTAACGGAGTGGTTCAATCGCACGTTGACAGAAATGCTGTCTATGTACGTTTCTGATGACCGCAGTGATGAGGACAACGCGTGGCCCTTCGTGACCGTCGCTTACAATTCGTCCCGTCACGAGACCGCTGGCTTTTCTCCCTTTTACCTTGTGGTCGGCCGCCACCCTAATTTGCCTTTTGACACCACTGCTTCCTGCCTCGACGTACACTCCCACTGAATATGCCCAGGACGTCTTCGGCCGGGCTCAGACGGCGCCCCAGATTTCAGGCTCCGGGCTCACCGAGTCTCAGGCCGCGCAGAAAATCCGGTATGACAGCCGACATTGAGGCATTCAGTTTGTCCCTGGCTCCGTTGTCCTCCTTAGACGCAGTAAGCTGAGTCATCGTGCCGGGTGTTGAGCATCTTTCCAGTGCACATAACGACGACGTTTCATCATTCAGTTCTCGAATATAGTTGTATACCGCTGATGTCATCTATCATTCAACACATCAGACTAAAAGGAATGCGCCCAGAGTGAATGTACTTTAATCTAATCCTCGTGATTTACACTAGCCTTAAAATTAACCGCATTGTTCAGACCGCGAATACACGCAAAATTGCCTCGCTACTGGCCACTCCAGACACTTTCCGTGTATTCGCTGACGTCAGTTTCACGCTCGGAAAAATAAACTTGTGTAGCACGTTACGATGGAAAATCCCGATAAAGCTTTCTGTGTAGCACACAGAAAGCTTTATCGGGATTTTCCCATGCTGCTCGACAACTTTCTCATTGACACTTTTCATGTCATTTTAATATTGAATAGTTGATTATAATTGGGACTACTTATGTAATTAGGACGAATGCAATAAATTGTCTATCGTCAAGCGACGGCAAACAACGTTACCTTGGTCCTGTCCAGCTACGCGGCGCATGCATACGTTTAAATCTTGGTGCATGATAGTTGGGACAGCCCGATAGTCCAAGCAAGGAAGGTCTAGGCGTGACCATTACAAATGTTAATTAACCGTGCCTTAAGCAATCCGGTGTTGCTATATACTTTGAATTCTAATCGATTTACCACCGACAGTCGTCGTGAGATGTGTTCTGTAGTAATTTCTTTCCACTTTTGCCCTTCTAATGGTAACGCATTAATAACTAACTAAATAACTAACTAAATAAAGACATTGGCGGCGTCGCCCGAAATGCGAAGCACTGTTTGCGATAGCAAGGGTTTACAGTTTCACTTGAACTCCTCGGACGGTGTTCTATTACACTCGGAACCGAATAAGGGAGACGCCACATACGACCGTGCGCCAAATTTTCTGTCACCCTTAAAAGCTGTGAAAGTTTTGCTTGCGGGCCGACATTCCCAAAATTCTGAGGGATAATATTTGGTTGAGAACGTAACACTTAGTTCGAGCAGCCTGGTGGCTGGATAGTATAGTATTCATATACGGCCTATACGGCATGCATAAACATATAGCATACTTATACCCAAATAAATGCGGAACCGCACGGCAAAGCGGACGGCGACGATGACGGCGAAAATTCGCCCGGAGTGTCGATGTAGTTGCGATCACAATAAAAAGTTGGACTGAAACGAGGAAAGAAAGTACGGCTGATGGCAGCAGCCAGCGGCAGTGGCATCAGCAGGATAGAGAGAGAGAATTGACGTTAATGAAAAGGATGGCTCAATGGCCTAAATAGGGGTAAGAGTCAATGTGGATCATTAAATAAGCAAAATAAAGACACACAACAAAAGGCGAGGAACCGAGGTAACAAAAAAAAAAAAACGAGTGAACAACCAATTTGAAGTCTCCATATGCTAATTTATACTGGAAATTCAAACTTTTTGTAAAATCTTAGCAAGCGGTCACTGTATTCAGATGAAAGACTTACTCTTTATACCAATTCCTTCCTGTATTCTTTACTGGCAAGGCTGTGACGCATTCGTCGTAGAAATTTCATTGAAAAATATGATTGTGGAACGCAGTCCGAGAACGGAGTTCGCTTCAGACAACATGCACGTGTGAAAAGTGTGGCCCTGGCTCAAATAGTGGAAGTCAGCCGAGGAACGGTTCCGTTCCGGTATTCCCAAACCATTAGACACATTTAAGAAAATGCGCGAGCCCTGCTGCCCTAACTATTGAAAAAATGTCTTGACAGAACGATGTGTGTTCGAGTGAGTACATCATTTTCGCGGACGACTTCAAGGACGATGAAATATCAGGGCGCTTGCCACCTTGTGCGAAGATATAAAGGAACCCCAGGTGGTCCAAATTTCCGGAGTCCCCCACTACGGCGTGCCTCATAATCAGAACTGGTTTTGGCACGTAAAACCCCATAATTTAATTTTTTTTAAGATATAAAGATTGGTTGATCGCGTGTATGTTTCAGTGACTGCCCAATGACTGTTAGATTTATATCACAGCCACGTGCTTCTTTGTAATATGGAGCATGTCATATGGAGCATGCACATATGGAGCATGGACATATGGAGCATGGACAGGCGCCGCGTCACACGCGACGCCTAGCAGCACCGGAAAGGATGTGAGGTGTTTGAATGCTATAGCATTCTCGTGAGTAGATGAATTGCTACTGGAGCTGAGGCCACCGCGTACAGCATCAAAACAGAACAGAAAGCTTATCAAAATTGTTGCGCGAGCATATGTAAAGCGCCCGAAGTTTTTATCGCATAAAGGGCAGCTTTGTTTGCGCAAAAATATAACACATAACGAGTGTCACAACTGAGTTAAGCTTATTTTACGCTATTGGAGTCCTTCCTTTAGCGTCGGAATCGTTTGAACCCTGCCGCAGGCTTTGAGCCTTTATCCAACGCTTCCCTCTGACGTGCATTAGCCTAGTAGCATAGCGTCGACAGTGCCTTCTGAACCTTTTGTTGAACC